>NC_089265.1:2714343-3015937 GCF_963930625.1 Muntiacus reevesi | reverse complement strand
GGCACTTTCTCCTCTTTTATAATAGACTACTGAGGTCCTGGTTTTCAATTAGAATTCTTTGATTAATTCTTTGTGATTTAGAGCATCTTTATCTCTTCAAAAAATCAGATTCAGTTAACCTAGAGTAACCTCAATTTGGTACATAACATAAGAAATGTTTTCTTTACTTCTACCTTTTAATACAGGCTTGTTTAGACAATCTTTTTTCTGGTGACCTTAGCAGAACTTTAAAGGAAGATTTAGGTAAAATATTGCAAGAGCAGAAAGCTAATTGGAATCTCAATTTAAAAATTAATTGCCATATCCTCCAACAATAAAGAGGTCAAACAAATCTCCACTGTATTTTGCCAGCAAGACATTTGCATTAGAAAAGATCAATAGAAGATAATATAACAGATTAATTTAGAAAGGCTAAATTAAATTTGTTAACCCTTGTATTACCATTAGGATGGGCACAACTGAAGGAAATAAAACTGGTTTTGTCATAATTGGTCTTATTCCTGCTTTGAACTGAATGGTCTCTGAGAGTCTACTATTATAATTATGGATAAGCATGCAATAAGATAGGAAAACAGCTTTTCTGAACCTTTATGAAACTAGAGGCATGGGACTTAGAGACTGTCCATTGAAGGGGTGTGCATGTGTGTGTGTGTGTGTGTGTGTGTGTTATTTTCAATATTTTGTAGACATATGTATTTTCAATCAGGGTCCAGTGAAACATCTGTCACATTGAAAGGTTGTTGCTGAACCATGAAAGATGCCAGGATTCTTGGTCTCTGGAGGAGAAGAATTCAATCCAGGGCCAGAGATGAGGCTTGATCGCTCAGAGCTTTTGTGTAATAAAGTTTTATCAAAGTACCAAGGAGATAGAGAAAGCTTCTAACATAGACATCAGAAAGGGACAGAAAGAATACCCACCTGCTCGTCTTTAGATGGATGTTATATAGTTACTAGCAGTCTGTTAATGAAAGAAAGGAACGTTTTAAAACTCATAGATTGACACCAGGTCCTTCACCCACAAGATGTATTTTGGGATAATCTTGGCACCAGGCGAGTCATCCCGGGTCATAAAATCGTTGACTTGAAGCTTGTAGAAAGGCAGATTACCATACAAATAGTTTTGTTTACATAGAGTAGGAGAACAATATCTGAGTAAAACATACTGGTTTTTCAAGTCAGTCATGAGCCTTTAGGCAGAACCAACTTGAAGAAAGAGTTTGGGGTAAGTGCATAGTACATTAACATAGCTTAAGACAAACATTTCCATAAGAAAAATGCATTGATTAACTCAAGATTTGAGAAAAGTCAAGTTCAGGTGGAATTGGGTGTCATCATGGCAACACAGTATTTTAAGAGAAACCTCTTTTTAAATTTGTGTAGAGAAGGGAAAAAATATATCACTAGTTTGCTTCCTCCTGTCACTTAAGAGAGATAAAAATTGTTTGACTGCTGCTGCAGCTAAGTCATTTTAGCTGTGTCTGACTCTGCGCAACCCCATAGATGGCAGCCCACCAGGCTCCGCCTTCCCTTGGATTCTCTGGGCAAGAACACTGGAGTGAGTTGCCATTTCCTTCTCCAGTGCATGAAAATGAAAAGTGAAAGTGAAGTTGCTCAGTCCTGTTGGACTCAGCGACCCCATGGACTGCAGCCTACCAGGCTCCTCCATCCATGGGATTTTCCAGGCAAGAGTGCTGGAGTGGGGTGCCACTGTCTTCTCAAAAAAAAAAAAAAAAAAAGTGTCACTTGCAGCCTATTTCCTCGGTTTTGAGACCCCTGACCTTCCTGTCTGTTAGCCTCTTAACATGCATTTCTTTCCTTTATTCATCCATTTTTGGGCTCCAGTATTTAAAAAAATGGGGACTTCCCAGATGGCTCAGTGATAAAGAATCCACCTGCAATGCAGTAGACACAAGAGAAACAGGTTCAGTTTCTTGGTCAGAAAGATCCCCTGGAGTAGGAAATGGCGACACAATTCAGTATTCTTGCCTGAGAAATCCCATGGACAAAGGAACCTGGTGGGCTACAGACTATCAGGTCGCAAAGAATTGGACATGACTGAATGAGCACGAAAGCAGCATTTAGAAGATAACAGGATCCACTTGAAATAACTCAGGTTGGCTGGTTTGTGAGGACAATTCCACCATAAAAGGGGAAAGCAGTTTGCAGGCACAGTGCTTAAGAATTTCTTTGACAGTTCTTTTTTCACGTTGCTGGATATCTCCTTGCGAGGTATTTCTCTTGATTAGTTTTCAGCATTTCCTCTAGTACTTTATTTTAAAATTTTAAATATTTTCAAATAAAGTACTATTTTTAGTACTATTTTATAAAGCCTTCTAACATCCCAGTGATCACCATAATTTGAACAATCCAGGCACGAGTAGAATTCCCTTCTAAGAAGTTTGTTCACCTTGACTATTTCCCCTCAGAGGTCTTTTATTTTCTTACCAGCAAAAATGTTTTCCCCCCTATTATCCATAGTGATTTGAAAATTTATACATATGATGATGGAGGCATTTAGCTGTGCATTTTTCCTGACGTCAAATTTAAATGCTTATCTGGGGGATTCGTTTCCAAAGGCATTCTATTATTTGAGGGTTTAAATCAGTGCATCTATGCTTGCTAAGTTGCTTCATCCATGTCCTTCTTTTGGCGATTCTATGAACCATAGCTCTCCAGGCTCCTCTGTCCATGGGATTCTCCAAGCAAGAATACTGGAGTGGGTGGCCATGTTCTCCTGCAGGGGATCTTCCCGACCCGGGGATCAAACCCACATCTCTTATGCCTCATGCACGGGCAGGCAGGTTCTTTACCACTAGCGCCAGACTGCCCAAAATATTTCCTCCTCCTTGGCATCATCTGCCACAGGAGCCAACAAGCTGTTTCTGAAAAGGGCTTGTGTGTCAGCTTTCTCGCTCCTGCTGTAACAAACTACGGCTCATATAGCAGTTTAAAAAACACACTTTTTTTTTCCCCTGCTATAGTCCTGGGGGACAAAAGTATAAATTGAGTCTAACAGAGCTAAGGTCAGGGTGTCCTCAGGTGTGATCCTTGGAGACCCTGAGGAGAGAGTTCATCCCCTTGCCTTTTAAAGTCTCTGGAAGCCACATGGTCACTGTGGTCTCTTGCCTTCAAATTTACATCTCTCCTGCTTCCTACTCATAAGGACTCTTGTGGTGACATGGGATCCACCTGGATAACCCCAGATAACTCGTCTTAACATCCTTAATCACATCTGCAGTACCCTCCCCCCGCCACCATACCGTAAAGCTAACATTCTCAGGTTGTGAGGATAAAGATATGGACATTCAGGGGCTTGGGAGGCATTGGTTAGCCTAGACAGATAGTGAATGCTCAAGGATTTGCAGGGGATACAGTCTTTATCATACATTCTTTTTTGTTCTATTTGTTTGGTTGTGTGTTTATTTGCCAAATCATGTCCAACACTTTTCAACCCCCTCCCTGGACTGTAGCCCTCTGTCCGTGGGATTTCCCTGGCAAGAATATTGGAGTGCCTTGCCATTTCCTTTTCTAGGGGATCTTCCCAACCCAGGGATAGAACCCATGTCTCCTGCTTTGGCAGGCAAATTCTTTTCCACTGAGTCACCAGGGAAACCCCATTTGTTAATAACCCTTAAAAAATCATAAAAGAATAATTAGCTCAGGGGCCCTATAAAAATATATTACCAACACATTACCAGTCAAATTCGGCCTAAAGGCAGTTAGTCACCACTGGTCTACTTTAAGTCTGGTGTTTATTTAATTCTGTTTATGAATGTACAAATACTTTGCTATACCCCATAACCATACTGGAGATATTAACCTAATATTTGCCACACAATACAGCATGTATTCAAACTACTGCATAATTGCAGTCATTTCACACACTATCAAAGTAATGCTCAAAATTCCCTGAGTCAGGCTTCAACAGTACATGAACTAAGAACTTCCAGATGTTTAAGTTGGATTTAGAAAAGGCAGAGGAAAAAGAGATCAAATTGCCAACATCCCTTGGATCATTGAAGAAGCAAGAGAATTCCAGAAAATATCTGCATCATTTGCTGATGTCTTTGACTGTGTGGATCACAACAAATTGTGGGAAATTCTTAAAGAGATGGGAATACCAGACCACCTGAACTGCTTCTTGAGAAACCTGTATGCAGGCCAGGAAGCAACAGTTAGAACTGGACATGGAACAACAGACTGGTTCCAAATAGGAAAAGCAGTACGTCAAGGCTGTATATTGTCACCCTGCTTATTTAACTTATATGCAGAGTACATCATGAGAAATGCTGAGCTGGAAGAAGCACAAGCCGGAATCAAGATTGTCAGGAGAAATATCAATAACCTCAGATATGCAGATGACACCACCCTTATGGCAGAAAGTGAAGAAGAGCTAAACAAAAAGTGATGAAAGTGAAAGAGGAGAGTGAAAAGTTTGGCTTAAAGCTCAACATTCAGAAAACTAAGATCATGGCATCTGGTCCCATCACTTCATGGGAAATAGATGGGAAACAGTGGCAGACTTTATTTTTTGGGGCTCCAAAATCACTGAAGGTGGTGATTTCAGCCATGAAATTAAAAGACACTTACTCCTTGGAAGGAAAGTGATGACCAACCTAGACAGTATTTTAAAAAATAGAGACATTACTTTGTCAACAAAGGTCCGTCTAGTCAAGGTTATGGTTTTTCCAGTAGTCATGTATGGATGTGAGAGTTGGATTATAAAGAAAGCTGAGTGCTGAAGAATTGATGCTTTTGAACTGTGATGTTGGAGAAGACTCTTGAGAGTCCCTTGGACTGCAAGGAAATCCAACCAGTCCATCCTGAAGGAGATCAGTCCTGAATATTCATTGGAAGGACTGATGCTGAAGCTGAAATTCCAATACTTTGGCCACTTGATGTGAAGGGCTGGCTCATTTGAAAAGATCCTAATGCTGGGAAAGATTGAGGACAGGAGGAGAAGGGGATGCCAGAGGATGAGATGGCTGGATGGCATCACGACTCAATGAATATGAGTTTGGGTAAACTCCAGGAGTTAGTGATGGACAGGGAGGCCTGGCGTGCTGCGGTTCATGGGGTAAAGAGTTGGACACCACTGAGCAACTGAACTGAACTGTCTGTGGTGTTTGAGAAGACTCTTGAGAGTCCCTTGGATTGCAAGAAGATCAAGCCAGTCAATCCTAAAAGATATCAGTCTTGAATATTCATTGGAAGGCCTGATGCTGAAGCTGAAGCTCCAATACTCTCATCACCTGATGTGAAGAACTGACCCATTAGAAAAAACCCTGATGCTGGGGAAGATTGATGGCAGGAGGAGAAGGGGACAGCAAAGGATGAAATGGTTGGATGGCATCACCATCTCGATAGACATGAGTGAGCAGGCTCTGGGTGTTGGTGGTAGACAGGGAACCCTGGTGTGCTGCAGTCCATGGGGTCACAGGGTCAGACATGACAGAGTGACTGAACTGAACTAAGCAGCTCGTATTTAAAGAGTCTTTTCCCATTTCTTTCCAATATACCACACCACTCTTAGTGATAACAGTGGTGACTAGAATTAATATTATTTTGCCAATTCTGAATTCCATCTGCTTTGTGAATATAATTACATTGTAAAACAAGTGTTTACAATTGACAACTTTCCATTGTTATAGTGTAACAGCACTGTCTACCTCCCTTAATGTCTCTTTTGTTGTCGTTCAGTTGCTATGTCTGCCTCTTTGCCACCCCATGTACTGCAGCACACCAGGCTTTCCTGTCCTTCATTATGTCCCAGAGTTTGCTCAAACTCGTGTCCATTGATTCAGCAATGTTACCCAACCATTTCATCTTCTGTTGCTCCTTCTCCATTTCTAAGGTGAGTTTTTCTTTCCTTTATTTGTCCATTCACAGCCAGTTGTACCATCAATAAGATAAATTTAATTTTCATCTAGAAGATGATGAAAACCACACTGTCCAGTGACAAACTGCCATGTTTGGTTTAGCATAGATTTCCCATCATTGATCTTCCTTAACCTGACTCTCCAGAAGTCTAACCACTTTGCATGCATTCCATCTTGCTCTCAGCATTATCCACAGAAGTGAAGTTCCAACACAGTTATTATCTTGTTAATTCACTCAAGTATATGCTGTTCCTCCAGACCAGTTTTATAACTGTGCTCTGTCTCCTGGAAGAGACCTCCCTTTTGGGTCATTATGACAGTTTGCAAGTCCTTTATATAATGATGAAAAGCCTAAAATACTGAAACTGATCATCATCCTAAGAGCAGCTCCTAACAAACTGGGTCACAGTGGACCAATGCTGACCAACCCATCACATACAGCACTGCTTATACGCCAATATATCTCATACCATTTGAAAAATTGCCCTGTGCCAAAAAATATTGTGTGTCTCATGAGACTGTCACTGGGGTCATCTGATTCCTATAACAACTCTACTTTGGGAAGGCCATCAGTCTTCCCATTCCAGTGAAATGGAGGTAACATAATGGTAATTTGGGGTCTCCCTGCTGGTTCAGATGGTAAAGAATCCTCCTACAATTCAAGAGACCTGGGTTCCATCTCTGGGTCTGGAGGATCCCCTAGAGGAGGAAATGCAACCTACTCCAGGATTCTTTCCTGGGAAATCCCATGGACAGAGGAGTATGGTGGGCTATAGTCCACGGGGTCGAGAAAAGTCAGACATGACTGAGTGACTGACATTTTCACTTTTCAACACCTGTAATTTTGGCCACCAAATCATACCCCAATCTATCTCTTTTGTGACTATCTAGAGTCCCCTTCCCAGAGAAGGCAATGGCACCCCACTCCAGTACTCTTGCCTGGAAAACCCCATGGATGGAGGAGCCTGGTATGCTGCAGCCCATGGGGTCTCGAAGAGTCAGACACGACTGAGTGACTTCACTTTCACTTTTCACTTTTATGCATTGGAGAAGGAAATGGCAACCCACTCCAGTGTTCTTGCCTGGAGAACCCCAGGGAAGGCGGAGCCTGGTGGGCTGCCATCTATGGGGTCGCACAGATTTGGACACAACTGAAGTGACTTAGCAGCAGAGTCCCCTTCCACTGTGTTTAAGTCTGTGTTTCATTCACAGATGAGTGGTGATAACACTGGCCAGGCAGCTTCACTCTGCTTTTCATCACGTTAAGGCTGCTCTCTTAGCAGTTGCACATTCCAGCTTTATTTATTTATGGTCACCCAGAATGCCGAATCTCTGCTGTTCGGCTTTCTGTTCTGTCTAGTTTGTTGGTATCATTTCTTCTGGGTAATCTCCTCATTAACCAGATGAATTCATGTGACCGATATACTGTGGACCAGCTGTTGTTGACTTATTGAGATGACCCTGTAGATAAACTTGCAATTCAGCAATTGTCTATTTTTCCTTATCCAGAGAGGACAGCTCCAGAAGTTATCCCCAACATTGGTCATTAGTATCAGATCTGAGATAGGTGGGAATGTTGTTCTAGCATTTCATGCACTTGGGGGAAATAGAATGGTAGCCCAACCCTGATTGTGATAGAATTCCAAGAGCCTCTTCCATATGCTATGATCTCCTACTTTTTCCATTTACCTCTTTTTCCTGGGCTTCCCAGGTAGCACTAGTGGTAAAGAACCCACCTGTCAATGCAGGCAGACACAAGAGACACGGGTCCCACCCTTGGGTCAGGAAGATCCTCTGGAGTAAGAAATGACAACCCACTCCATTATTCTTGCCTGCAGAATTCCATTGACAGAGGAGCCTGGTTGGGTACAGTACATGGGGTCACAAAGAATTGGACATGACTGAGCACACACACACATTTTTTAACCCATCTGTCTTCTCCATGGTTGGGTTTTCCAGATCAGCAGAAATGCTACTTATCCTCAAAGTTGATTGTAACAGCAAACTAGATCACATTTCTCCCCAGTCCCATTTCAAGGCAGATATTACACAATAAGATAGGAAAGGAATCAAGATCTTCCTTCCCACTGAGTAATGGAGCTCCATTCGGAGCTTGTTAAATTTAGCAACAGAGGAAGAAGTTACAATTACCCTTAGAGAATATTTGGCTCAGATAGTAAAGACACTGCATACAATGCAGGAGGGTCGGGTTTGATCCCTGGGTTAGGAAGATCCCCTGAAGGAGGAAATGATGACTTACTCCAGTATTCTTGCCTAGAAAATCCCGTGGGCAGAGGAGCTATAGCTGGTAGGCTATAGTCCACGGGGTCACAAACAACTTGGAGAAGACTTACTAATATACTTTTTCAAAGACAATGGTATAAATGTTATTTGTATCACTTGTTTACATGTAAATTTGCATCCAGGTCTAGAACAATGCACCAAGCAAAATGAAAGACAATTTTTATGAGGTGACGAAAGGAAGGAAGGAATAAACAGCTGGTTTCTGATCCCTTCACTCAGTTTACCAGAGCATGTGCCCCTGGCAAAAAGGAGAAAAGAAAGGTGACATAGCTGTTGACCTTATTGATTGAACTACAGCAAACTGACTTAGGGGGTGGTATTTCTTAGGTGAAGAGATGTTATCTTCACAATAACTTTAGCAGGGTATCCCTTGCTAAAGGTGCATCCATGAATGCTCAGATGTGTCCGACTCATTGTGATCGCATGGACTGTAGTAGCCTCACCAGGCTCCTCTATCCATGGAATTCTCCAGGAAAGCTTGCTAAAGATGGTTTACAGGAAATTAGCAGAGAGCCCAAGAATCATATTTCTATAGAAGACAGCACAAGTGAACAATCCTAGGAGAAAACAATGAGGTCTCTCATAACTGAAATACTTCTAAGGAACTCCTTTAGGAGTTCCCTACATTCAGACGTCCATTGTTGTCTTGGTTGGAGCAGCACAGGTCAGCTGTAAGAGGCAGGACCCAGGGCAGGACTGAAGCGGGTCTTGATCACTCTGTTTTCCCAGCTGTTGATAGTATATACCCTTGAAATAATTAGGAGCTGTTGTTAACAATTGACATTGGATACATTGATGGCTTCTGTGAATCTGATTTGAAAATCTTATCTGGTTTTCTCTGTATTTTTGGGGGTGTAAAATTTTAAACAAAATTGCATATATTTGAACATACAAGGTGATGTTTTGATCTTCATATGCATAGTGAAGTAATTATTACATCCAACCTAATAAGCATATGCATCTCCCATGGTTACCTTTTTCTTTTTTTACCTGAAATCTACTCTCAAGAGGTACCTCCAGTTGGCAAGTTATGAATCATGTAATTACATCCTTTCCAACCTTCTTCTTTTTTTTTTTTACTTTTTATTTTGTATTAGGGTATAATGAATTAACAAACAATGTTGTAATACTTACAGATGAACAGCAAAGGGACTCAGTCATACATGTACATGTATCCGTTCTCCCCCAAACTCCTCTCTCATCCAAGCTACCACATAACTTTGATCAGAGTTCCTTGTGCTTTAGAGAAGGTCCTTGTTGCTTATCCATTTTAAATATAGCAGTGTGTGCATCACCATCCCTAACTTCTTACCTATCATTTCCCCTCGTCCTTCCCCCTGGAAACCATAAGTTTTTTCTCTGTCTCTTTCTGTTTTATAAGTAAGTTCACATCTTTTTAAATTCCACATATAAGGGATGTCATACAATATTTCTAACTTAATCAGTATGACCATCTCTAGGTCCCTCCCTGCTGCTGCAAATGGCATTATTTCATTCTTTTTAATGACTGAGTAATACTCATGTGTATGTATCTATTGTGTCTTCTTTATCCATTCCTCTGTTGATAGACATTTAGGTTGCTTCCATGTCTTCAGCCTTCTTTATTAACTGGTTTATCAGAGCCTTGGAGACCTGACCGTACAGTGAAGCCATTGAATGTCTAAATGCTAATCTGGCACTAACTCATCATCAGCTTAGACTCCACCCACTCTTCAGACTTGCCCTTCCTCCTATGACAAGTTGTTAACATTTGCAAGACTTGTGTTTGAGCCAAGCAGCCTACTGGGGCAGAGCTGGGAGAGAATGGTGGGGTTCTGACCCCACAGGAACACAAGAGGTGCAGGGAAAACCACCTTCTCTATATGACAAAACTGCACACACCCCCGCACACAATGTGCCCCTTGTGGTGCATTCCCTAATACAACACCTCCATTCAGGATTAAATCTGCAACCTTGCACCTTCCATACGCTAATATCTCCCTGACATACTCTAGGGCATGACGGAATTTTCTGACCTCAGAATTTTCTAATGCCCTTTTGTATTGAGAGCAGTCATGACTACTGCCAACTGATATGCCAATAATTCCTTTTCATTTTAGGTCTAGCGAGTGACTTTCTCATGGAACTTAGAGTCTCAAATCCAAAAAGTCACCACTTGATAGCATTTTTCAACTTAGGACAAAGGTTCCTGTCTGCCAACATGGTCTATTATCTGAGCACACAGGTAGATAAGTACCTACCTGGAGGGCCTTTACCATTTACTCTGTAAGATGTTCAAATGTTTCTGCCCAGACCATATGCAAACTCAGACCTCTTCATCTTGATTTTGAGAACAGGGCACAATAAGTTTCCTAGATGAGAATGACAGTTCTACCAAAAGCAAAAAGACTTGTTAGCCTCTGAAGTTCTTTATTAGCAGCTTCTTGTGAAATAATAATGAATTTCTCATAATTAGATTGCTTGCTTGGTTTCTCCAGCCCTCTAATTTCCGGGAATGTCACAGAAGCACTTGTTCTTTGAATTTCATCAGGGTTTATGCACTGGACACCATTTGGCACTAAGGTGCCTTAGCAATGGTCCTTGCTGCTGCTGCTGCTGCTAAGTCGCTTCAGTCGTGTTCGACTCTGTGCGACCCCATAGACGGCAGCCCACCAGTCTCCCCTGTCCTTGGGATTCTCCAGGCAAGAATACTGGAGTGGGTTGCCATTTCCTTCTCCAGCGATGGTCCTTACTTTCCCCCAAAATGCTTCCTCTGAGAAGCAGTTACTATAACATACTTAACGTCATATACTGACTTGCCCTCACAGGTTTTCAGTTCTAACTCAAAGGCTATACCAACATACCATGAAATTTAGCTATACTTTTCCACAAAGTAAATGTATATTGAGCCTTCCATCTATAAGAATACAAATTTTGCCTGACTGACATTCAAGCCAGGAATAGCAAAGAAGTGGGAAACAGGTCTGTAATGTAATACAAGCTCTCTTTCAACTTTTGCTCTTCCACAGTTATGGTGGAGAATTCAGGGGAAACACCTTGGTGTTTCACCCATTATGTCTAAAAAGTCTGAAAGGGCAATCTTGCTTCCAAAATCCTGATGTAACACAAAGTATCATAACATCAAATGCGTTGCACAAATTATAAGATTTTTCCCGATATCAAGTTCTCTTAAGAACTTTGAGGGCACTAGTAACCTTGATGCAGGTATGAAGCAGCTTAGCTCCCAAGAGTTTTCTTTTTCTTTTTTTTTTCACATCATATATCTTCTAAGCAAATACACAGAAGATGCTGTATCAGTCATAAAGCACCCCAGTATTTTTGGAGACAATAACACATGTCACATGGCAGCTGTACACACACACACACACACACACACACACACACACACACACACACACTGTGGTTGTTTAGTTGCTCAGTCATGTCCAATTCTAACTCTTTGAGACCCCGTAGACTGTAGCCCACCAGACTCCTCTGTCAGTGAGATTTTCCAGGCAATAATACTGGAGTGAGTTGCCATTTCCTCCTCCATGGTATCTTCCTGACCCAGGGATCAAACCTGCATCTCCTGCATTGGCAGGAGAGCTTTTTACTGCTGACCACCAGGGAATCCTCGCACATCCATATATATACATATATATATATACATATACATATATATATATATATATATCTCTCAACTAATACATGCATATATCTATATATATACCCTTAGTGTTGAGAAAGTGTTACTTGCTCAGTCATGTCCAACTCTGCAACCCCATGGACTGTAGCCCGCCAAGCTCCTCTGTCCATGGGCTTCTCCGCGCAAGAATACTGCAGTGGGTTGCCATATCCTTCTCCAGGGTTGAACCTGCAGTTCTCCTGCATTGCAGGCAAATTCTTTACAGTCTGAGCCACGAGGGAAGCCCTTATATACCCTTAAGGCAGACTCATTCTGCTATAAGCTTCAGAGATAATGATTCTGCTACTAACAAAGCATTTACTGTTGACCCTTGAACAACAAGAGTTTGAAATGGGTGGGTCAAGTTACCTATAGATGTTTTTCAAAAGTAAATATTACAGTCCCACAAGATCAAAGGTTGACTGAATCTATGGAGCAACCATGGATACACAGGACCAACTGTAATTTAAATCAGGACTTTTAAATACTGTGACCCCCATTAAATCAATCTTCCTTCATAAACTATTGATGTTCATCAAATCAACCAAAGGCCTTAGATTTCCTGGCCATGATTCAATCAATAAATACTTATCAACCCCCTTAAGTTTCCTGATCCCCATTAAATGAATATGCCTTCTGAAGTCTCCTGACACCCATAGCAAAGATTGAATTCGGGTCACTGTAGTTAAGGCAGAGTGAATCAGGAGTACAGCCATCCCTGGGGGCTGGGGGCGCTTGGACTGCCCCCCCCCCATGTAGTAAAGACACAGGCAGGGTCCAGGTTTCCCACCCCCAATGTGTTGTTCAAGAGTCAACTATGGTCTGTCCCCAGAGAAGCCAGCCATTGGTATGCTTTTACATCAGGGGTAAATCAGGTCACGTACCTATCTCCCTCATAGAGCTCCCCACCATTTCCTTATCCTCCAGCCAGGAAAATCAAAGCAAGGATTTGAGAATTGTAGGTATGCAAATTTTCTAATGCTTATTTTTCCTGTGCTAGCAGTAATTTCTGTTATTATAATGTTTCTTAGAGCTAGAAAAATGAAAGTCTTTGCTAGAATGCTGATCAGTTTTTAAGATAGTTGTTCTTTTTTTGTAGTTGATTATCATGGTAATGTTTTTATGCAAAATCTGATAGCTAAGTCCATCTATCCTTTTAAAAGTAGGTTTTAATAAAAATCAGTATTTCATAGAATTATAGCATCAGTTGACAGCATATTTTTATACTTTTAACTCTTACTTTTTGGAAAACTTTATTTTTAAAAATATCACTGTTGGCAAATTTGAATTTGAGCTTTAACTTCATTTTTCAAATCAACAAAATATTTAAATCATGCCTGATGAATATAGTTTTGGTTAATTAAATTGAGTTTTGGAATATTAAGTCAAAATCTGGAGATTAAGATAGTATGGGAAATTTTGTCACAGAGCTTATTAATTTGCTTTGAAGTTTAGTTCACAAAATGGAAGCAATATACTTTTGTACTAAATTTTTGTAACACATACAGCTGATTATATCTTTGTGGTACCCACTGAAGAAATCAGTTTAAAGAGATAACACTTTATGAGTGTTATCTAACTCCTCCTAACACTTTATGAGTCTTTTAACATGTTATGATAGAGATGATACATACCACTGTTGTTGTTTTCACGTGTTGTGTGCTCAGTTGCTAAACTGTGTCTGACTCTTTGCGACCTTGTGGACTCTAGCCCACCAGACTTTACGCTCCATGGGATTTTCCAGGCAAAAATACTATAGGGAATGCCAATTCCTATTCCAGGGGATCTTCCCAACCCAGGGATGGAACCCACACCTCCTGCATTGGTTGGCAGACTCTTTACCACTGAGCCCCCTGGGAAGCCCAATACATACCTGTACATATACAGACACACGCTGTATTGCCTAGCTGAGGTAAGGTTATAGTATATTGTTTTGAGTGACTGTTTTTCTCTCAGAAAAGTTTGCTGAAAAGCTTAAAATAATGAAATATAATTTCATATATTTAAGTTATGAATAAAAAGTATTCTATCTCTGTGGAAAAGAAAAGCTAAATGAATGTTAAGATGAATTCAGGAAAGATCATCTTCAGAAACTTCTGTATAATGTCAGTGCAAGTGTGTGCACACTCAGTCACTTCAGTTGTGTCTGACAGGCTCCTCTGTCCATGGGATTCTCCAGGCAAGAATACTGGAGTGGGTTGCCATGCCCTCCTCCAGAGGATCTTTCTGACCAAGGGATCAAACCTGCGTCTCTCGAGTCTCCTGCATTAGCAGGCTTGTTCTTTACCTCTAGCACCACCTGGGAAGCCTGTGATAGTCAGTAACTATTACTTAATCTTTTGGCATGTTACAAAACACAGTACTATCTATCTTATGTATCATATTTTGAGTTACATGCTATTCTGCAATTCTAATTTAAAGATAAAAATTCTTAAAAATTAATATTCATTTAACAATGCAGTAAGTCCCCTACATGTGTATGATTTCCATTCTGAGAGCACTTTCATAAGTTCAATTTTTTCAAAAGTCCAACAAGCTAATACACAGCTAATGCACTCAGCTATATATTGATATCTATTTTAAAGTGAAATCAGAAATGTCAGTTAAAAATATTTGCATAAGGTTGAATAGCTCATAGAGAAAATCTTCATGTTTTATTAAAAAAAAATTACCCACATATCTTTGTGTAAATGTGGCAAGGATATTTCAGAAACAAATCAAGTGACAATGTTATTCTAAATTGCCCTCAATTCACATTTTTACCCCCGGATGAAAAGACGAAAATGACAAAGAAACCTTGCCTTCCTTTTTTATTTGCTCTCTAAATTGGCTGCAGTCCACACATATGCAGGCATTTACGTAGAGTAATGAAGTTTTCCACCTTAATTTAGGAAGCAGAGAGTCTGGATTTAGTGTATGTACACTGAGAGCTGATATTTCAGGAGGATCACTTGCTGGCTTAATTTAATGAAATTGTAATTTAGTAAATGGTATCTCATCACTCAAAACATGTTCACTTAATTTTAAATAAAACAGTACTAAAGTCACTGAACACAAATAGGATTTCTAAAAGGAATAAACAAATAGGATTTCTAAAAGGAATAGGATTTCTACCTATTTCTACATAGCCATGTGCATATTCCTCAGCTGAATGTTGTAAAACACACACACACACACACACACACACACACACACACACAAAGTAATCAAACATAGTCCTTAGAAAATTACACAAAAAAGTAATGTTAGTAAAACACCATATTGAATTCTGTCTAGGGTAATCTCTTAGAAACTTGCTAAATGTATGTGGTCATAGGGCATGAGAAATGAACCACCACCAACCACACCAAAGGTGATGATACTGTGTACGCTGCGGCACTGGAAAGGAGTCCTCTATTATGAGCTCCTTCTAGAGACCAAAGAATTAATTCCAACAAGTACTGATCCCAGTTAGAATAGCTGGGAGCAGCATGCCACAAAAAGCATCCAGAATTAGTCAACAGAAAATGCATCCTCTTCCACCAAGATAACTCAAGACCACATGTTCCTTTGATGACCAGGCAAAAACTGTTAGAGCTTGGCTGGGAAGTTCCAATGCATCTGCCGAATTCATCATACATTGCACCATCAGATGTCAATTTATCTGTCTTTTAAAAATTATCTTAATGGAAAAAAATTCCAATTCCCTGGAAGATCCTAAAAGGAACCTCGACTGGTACTTTGCTCAAAAAGATAAAAAGTTTTGGGAGGACAGAATTGTGCAGTTGTCTGAAAAATAGAAAAAGATAGTAGAACAAATGGTGAATTTGTTGTTCAATAAAGCTCTTGGTGAAAATGAAAAATGTCTTTTATTTTTATTTAAAAACCAAAGGAACCTTTTGGCTAACCCAATAGCTATGAGAATCGAGCTATGTTTTATTGAATCAGACATTAATGAGATTCACAAAATGTGAAACAGTCTCCTTTCTAGTTAAATTTGTGTGTGGTTTTGAGAAATATTCTTCCATTCCATGAAAATATTCTGTTTATGTTAAATGAGTGTGTTATTTTAAATATACTAATATTTTTTAAATTACTATTTTAATTACTAAAATGATAAATATCAATAGACATAATCCACATAAACAGAAGCTCTAGGGAGACTCTAATGAAATTGACTAGTTTTAAGTCATTTCTTAGACTTCAAAGTTTGAGAACCTCTGTTTTTATATCAATAATTCATTCTCAAATAATGGGATTTGAAAGGTTAAAGAATAATTTTCTCACTTTTTAAATATTCCTTGCTTTCTCATTTGTTTTCCAAATTCAATGTGTATTTTTAAAGATTCAGCCCAGTTTATCTTCACCTTCTAATTTTATGTGCTATTTAGGCATCAATGAAAATTATTCATTTTTACAATTGCTAAAAATGCTACAAAATAAATGAATTTGCTATGCTAATTCAACAGTGATTGAAAAACCTCATTCATTCTAGAAATTATGCTTCCTAATACTTGAAGAAATATTTTCTCTCTTTCTGAAATATTTTTAAAGCACAGAAAAGATTTTAAAATAAAAAATGTGCATAGAGATGAGGGAAATAATTGTCTAATCTCACCAGGGATATTTGCAAAATGATTATTCAATAAGAACAGTTTCTCAGACCTGGGAGAAACCTCCTTTCAACTGGAATTATATTTTACAGGTGTATTGATCAGCAAGTTTTTTTCATATTATTAAATTTAATAAATATTTTTTATGAGTAAAATTACAAGCAGTATTCTCTACGAGTAGTGTGGGTTTTTTGTTGCTGTTGTATTCTTATGCATATACTAAGGCTCATTGGGAAAAATTGCTTCATTTAAAGATGTGATTGGAGAATCAAGGTTTCATCTCACTTAGCTAATGTAATATTACATCATCCAACCAGTAAGTACACACTGAGACACTTCTGGCTACATAAATCTTGAACATGAATGGTAGGAATAAAAATTTCCTAAGTGACAACTCTGAGTATGTCAAATTATGCAACTCACTGTTCAAGCCTAAAATTCCATGAAAACTGGAATGGAATGGAAACTTAAGGGAAGATGCCATAACCTCTACCTTCTGAAGCTTATGAATGGGCTACAAGTAAATCAAAGGGTAAAATCGGAAGAAATTGGCCTTTGTTAAAGAAACTCTTCTGTTTGGAGTAAAATTAGATCTCCATATGATTTTTATGTGGACAAGAAAGGACTGAATTTCTTTGTAGAATAAAATAGGAACGAAGTTCTAGTGTGTAAAGCTGGCTGATCAATAAACGTGTGTTCATTTTATTATTCATTAAAAAAAGTCTAAAATTTCAATGGAATACCAAGTTACATGTAGCTGTTCTAAAGCAAAGAGGGACCTGCCCGTGTTATATTCTAAATATTTGTCATTATTCTATTAATTAAATATGTAACAGGAACTAGAAGAGCAAAGCACGTACATTTCATCATGGAGAAATTAACAAATGTTTCTTTCAGTAAGCTCAGAATAATGAGTTGGAGTGTAGTTTCTTCAGGATCAATTGGGCTAAATAGAAAATACCAATGAGAGATGAACATGGTGTACCAAAGGTAGGGTAAATTATCAAATATTAGATTTATTGAACACACATCTTCATTTTCTTTAATTTGTGATAGTTTTCATCTTCTGTCTCTATATAAACATGGAATAACATATTTCCCATAGGAAAATAATTATTCAGTCTCTGCTTTGGGTCTAAGACATTAATATAAGTATATAATAATATGAAAAGATGTTTAAATATAATTACTTTTGAAAATACATTGTACTTACTCTTTGCAAGCTTCCAAATATATCTGCTATTGGAGGAATTGTTATGTGACAATGTTTCTCTTCAGCATGATTAAAGTATAAAATACATTGTCAAAACCATCTTCTTCTCTCAGTTTTATCTAAAACACACTAAATATGACTAGATAATCCCATAGTAGTTTTTGAATCATGTTGTGAACCCTGCTGTAATACTCATATGTATTGTTCTCATTTTCATGATTGTTAAGCTTGATAACCAGAACTGCATATAAATAAGTTGTTTCTGTGAATGAGCATTTTAATTATTGGTTTTACTCTGTACACATCGTGAAGTTAATAAAGTACTCTACTTGCCATCAAGTTTATTACAAGAGTCTGAATGAGAAAGATATTTCATTTTTACAATTAACTAACAGCTCACTTCTTTGTGTCCCACAGATATATTTTAATTTTGTTATGTATCAATTAAAGTATGTCAAGGATGAGAATACAATAAGTAAGTCAGTATTCCAATTAAGATTGTGATTTTGCAGATTTAAAAACCATGGCTTCATTTATATTTAATTAACAGGAACTAACATAATGCAATGTATTTCTCATAATCCCTTTTTGTCTATAACTCTGCAGAAGCAAATTTAAATTCTGAACACTTGAGAGAGAAAAAAAAGACGCCATCAGCAACTGAGCTCTGAATACGTTACAAATGCCTGCTCCTCCGCCTGGATGACAGAGCGGTAATGAAGACAGCTGGTCACCTGACTCAGGTCTGTCTGGGTTGCACACAGTGCTGAGGCCTTCCTGACTTAATCACTGGACATCTCTGCTGATGCCCAGCCACTTTGCTAATACTTAATGCTCGCACTTTTCAGAAGAT
Source organism: Muntiacus reevesi (assembly GCF_963930625.1). NCBI lineage: Eukaryota > Metazoa > Chordata > Mammalia > Artiodactyla > Cervidae > Muntiacus > Muntiacus reevesi. The sequence continues at coordinate 2,997,432 of NC_089265.1, read as the reverse complement.
TCTTTCTTGTGCCTGAAAAAATCATTTAAAAATTACTTTTAAACTGGAAGCTTTTTTTAAAAAAATTAGATTTTAAATCAAAATATTTGATCATGTGTTTACAGGGTTAAAATAGATTGAGTTTAGGATGTTGTGCAGATATGGACATTTTAAATTATGCTACATTCATCTTTTAATTTGACAAAATACAAATGAATCTAATCAGCAAGCTTGTGTTTATAATCATAAAGTTGACATTTCCCTTTCATCATCATGAACTTGCATTTCCATTACTTTGTTCCAAAATAAGTTTACCTTATAGTTATGTATTTATTCTTAAATTACTTATTAATTGGTAATAAATGCATACTCATACACAATTAGTTATTATTTTTTCCACTTTTTTATTACCATATGTCTCTAGGTGTCAATGTTTTTTCTAATTTGAATTATCATCACTATTTTTCTTACCACAAATGAATCAAGCTGACAAATTTAAAATTAAATACATAGAAAATATTTGTTGAGCATTTTAATTAGAAAAATGGAGCTTTAAAATAAGCTCAATGATTTGCATGCTGGAACGAGTCATTACATCTTCAGTTCCATTACTATATTTATGTCCTGCTACAAATAAAAATTCTGAGAACCTCTTTCCAAGTGATACACTAATAATCCCTGTGGGATCAATTATTCCATTTATTTTTTAATGTTATATCAGCTGACAGTTCTATTAGGTAATACAAAAGTTTTTGAACTTGAGGAATTGAAAACCTTCTGATTGCAGACTAGTTTAGTACCCAGACATTCAAATCATTCATTATTTTCAGTACTGCCACAAGTATGAAGATCCGTCGTTTCATTTGGATATTCATGTTGCCTGGAGAAGCATGCCCGAGTGTAAATAGGAGGAGAATGGTAATGAAGAAGTCGGGGGGAAATGGATCCATCAGATCAGTCATGGGATCAAGTACATATAGAAGGCGAGTCCCTTCCGACCATATCTGTCTCAGCCTCAGCAGGTGTACCCTTCTAGGAGGGTCCAGACTCCAGCATCAAGACTGCAGCAAATATCCGCTCCCTGCTTGGCAAGACTCACACACCTCTCTGTCTTTTGTCTTTGTCTACTCTGCTGACTTTTCAGTAAAGTCACACTTCTGTACCCGAGAGTCTGGCTTATTTGAATGCAAGCAACTTGTGTGAAAAATATTTGAAAAAATATTCCAGGAAGTTCCAAAGATCAAAATGTGAATAGGCTACATGCTGGCAATTATTTACATAGTGTATACATTGTATTTACAACTGCCTGCATAGCATTTACACTTAATTAACTATCATAAGTTATCTAGAGATGATTTAAAGTCTATGGGAGGATGTGAATAGGTTATGTGCAAATATGCACCATTTATACAAGGGACTTGAGCATCTGTGGATTTCTGTATCCATGGGGGTCTTAGAATGAATTCCTGGAGGGGCTACTGTATCTAAAGTCCTTTAATTTCTCCTTTATAATGCATGAAACATCCTCCTGATCCCTATTTCTCACTCTAGTCATTTTAATTTTTAACAAATTAAAAAATATTCCTATTTGGTTTTATTGACATACATCCACTTCACTGTTTTGTAGTTCCTAGTTTCTCTAGGACTCTGAAATTATGCTTGTTAGCATCACTAATGACCTCCTTATGAATGCAGTTATACAGATGCTCAAGTCCTTTGTATAATATGGTGCATATTTGCATATAACCTACTCTCATCCTCCCATAGATTTTAAGTCATCTCTAGATAACTTGTGATAGTTAATACAATGTAAATGCTATGCAAATGATTGTAAATACAATGTATATACTATGTGAATAGCTGCTGGCATGCAGCAAACCCATTTTTTACTTTTCAGAACTTCTTGGAATTTTTTTTTTTCCAAACAATTTTGATCGGAATTGCTTGAATCCATGGAAGACAGACCCTCAGGTACAGAAGGCTGAATTTACTGAAAAATCAGTAGAGCAAACAACGACTAAAGACCGAGAGGCATGTGAGTCTTGCCAAGCAAGAGGGTATTTTGCTGCAGTCTTGACACTGGAGTCTGGACCTTCCTAAGAGGGTACGTCCAGCTGGAGGCTGAGACAGAGATGGTCTTAAGGAACTCGCCTTCCAAATGTACTTGTTCCTAAAGCTGATCTGCTTAACCAATTTTCCTTTGACTTGATAACCATTCTCTTCCTGTTTGCAAATAACTTTTGTACATACTCCCATACACTTTAAATTGTCTCTATATTACTTATAATACCTAATTCAATGCAAATACTATGTAAAGTGTTGTAAAGATTATGTATATGCTATGTAAATGGTGGTCAACCCAAAGCAAACACACATTTTAATCTGGGGAACTTTCTGTAATTTATTTGTACTACTTTTAATAAACGGTTGGTTAAATCTGCAGATGCAGGACCTGCAGATTTGGAGGGCTGATGGTATATCTAAAGACACTTTCTTTTCCTTTACTGTGCACTGTTTATTTCATCATGTAATACATATCTATTGAGTCTATGCTCTGTGTCTAGGACTTCATTTTGTGGTAGAGAAACAGCAATAGCAGGTGAAAATGTCCAGGGGAGAGCCACTGTGGACCACCCTGTCCCTTTGGGACAATTAATCTCACACCCAGTGTACATAAGGAGAGTCTGAGCACAGACAGCCCAGGTCAAAAGCCTAAGGCTGTGTCCAAAAATGGAGGAGAGGAGAACCAGAGAGACTGCCTGCAGAGTCCTGGTCCTTCACTGTTACTCTACAGTTAGTCTCAAACCACCGCGCCATTGTTGACGTGTTTTGAACACCCACTGGAAACCGGGCATCTTATAAAATTCTAAAATAAGATTCCATTTATCCTGGTGACATTGGTCTCAGGGTACCTGGGGGTATCCCATCTGCCATCTGCCTCCTTAACTGAGCACACTCCATCCACAGCATGATGAAAGAAGCCAGGAATCATCCTCATTTCTCCCAGGGAGTACCTCCTCCTCCTGGGTTTAGAACTAGACTGCCCATACAGACAAGCTCTACGTTTGCCCTTGGCTGTTGCCTGAAGTGCTGGATTCAGGGGCTCAACTTCTTGCTGTTGTGAAGTGTCCTGAGTGGAATGGATAAAACACTACTATGGAGGACTTGAAGTCAGTGAAGGAGGCTAAGCAGTCCTCCTAGTTCTGGGGGACAAGAGAGTTGGCAAGTTAGCCTCCTTCCTTGCAATGCTCTGGAAGAACTTCTGGATCTTTTAGTTAAAAAAAAAATCATCCTCATGTCAACTTTAAAAAATATACAGCCTAAAAGTTGAGAATTATGTTTTCTTTCTCAGACAAAACTGAGCACTTAAGCCTAGGACTCAACATCTCAGATAGCTCTGAGGGACTGCTCTTAAGAGGTAAGGGAGGAATCAGGTAATATAGCCGTTTTTGCCACAAAGACTAGGTAGTTACAGTATCAAAAGGTTACGTTAATTAAAGACATACTCTGCTGATCACTTAGCAATATATACAAATATAGAATCATTGTCTTGTACATCTGAAACTAATAATGCTATATGTCAATTTTTGTTGTTTAGTTGCCAATTCATGTCTGACTATTTGCGACCCCAAGGATTTTAGTTTGCCAGGCTCCTCTGTCCTAGGGATTTCCCAGGCAAGAATACTGGTTCAGTTCAGTTCAGTCACTCAGTCGTGTCTGTCTCTTTGCGACCTCATGAATTGCAGCATGCCAGGCCTCCCTGTCCAACACTAACTCCTGGAATTTACCCAAACTCATATCCATTGAGTCGGTGATGCCATCCAACCATCTCATCCTGTCGTCCCCTTCTCCTCCTGCCCCCAATTTTTCTCAGCATCAAGGTCTTTTCAAATGAGTCAGTTCTTTGCATCGGGTGGTCAAAGTATTGGAGTTTCAGCTTCAACATCAGTCCTTCCAATGAACACTCAGGACTGATCTCCTTTAGGATGGACTGGATGGATCTCCTTGCCATCCAAGGGACTATCAAGACTATTCTCCAACACCACAGTTCAAAAGCATCAATTCTTTGACACTCAGCTTTCTTTATAGTCCAACTCTCACATCCATACATGACTATTGGAAAAACCATAGCCCTGACTAGATGGACTTTGTTGGCAAAGTAATGTCTCTGCTTTTTAATTTGCTGTCTAGGTGGTCATAACTTTCCTTCCAAGGAGCAACCACTTTTTAATTTCATGGCTGCAGTCACCATCTGGAGTGATTTTGGAGCCCCCCAAAATAAGTCAGCCACTGTTTCCACTGTTTCCCCATCTATTTGCCATGAAGTGATGGGACCGGATCCATGATCTCAGTTTTCTGAATGTTGAGCTTTAAGCCAACTTTTTCACTCTCCTCTTTCACTTTCATCAAGAGGCTCTTTAGTTTTTCTTCACTTTCTGCCATAAGGGTGGTGTCATCTGCATATCTGAGGTTATTGATATTTCTCCCAGCAATCTTGATTCCAGCTTGCGCTTCATCCAACCCGGCGTTTCTCATGATGTGCTCTGCATAGAAGTTAAATAAGCAGGGTGACAATATACAGCCGTGACGTACTCCTTTTCCTATTTGGAACCAGTCCAGAGTGGGTCTAGGAGATCTTCAAGACTTAGGGATCCAACCTGCCTCTCCTACACTGGTAGGTGGATTCTTTACCACTGACAACCTGGGAAGCCCATAAATGGGAGAATCCTGGCTAAACTGAGATAAAAGATGAACAGTGTCCTCTGTAGTTAATGTGGAACCAGCATGAATGAAGTCTTCCCTCTGCAAAGCTCCATTCCAGAATGCTTACTTCCTCACATGGCGGGTGTCAAAACAAAAGCACTAAGTATTCTGTATCCAAATTTGTGTGTTACATGTGGAGGCATGGTGAACACGGGGCTTCCCAGGTGGCTAAGTGGTGAAGAATCTGCCCACCAATGCAGGAGACATGGGTTCCGTCCCTGGGTCAGGAAGATCGCCCTGGAGGAGGGAATGGCAACCCACTCCAGTATTCCTGCCTGGGAAATCCCATGGACAGAGGCCTGGCATGGTACAGTACATGGGGTTGCAAAGAGCCAGACATGACTAAATGACTAAACAACAATGACAACAAATGATGAATATGCATTATCATGCACGGATAATAAATCTAAGCACTTTTGATAAATGCAGACACTCCCATCAAGATATTAACACTACAGCTGCCCCAGATAACTGTCTGCTCCCCTTCTCATCTGCCTCCTTCCTCAAGGAGGCTTTGTTCTGGTTTCTATCCCCATCAGTTACATTGCCTATTATGTGACTTCAGATAAGTTGTTTGATATAGTTTTACTTGTTTTGTGCTTCATTTCCTTCAGAGAGCACTGCATCTGTGAAATTCAACTTTCATGTGCTGTATGTCAATAGTATATTCCCTCCTAATGCTGAATTGGGCCTACCAGATGTTATTAATTCTTTCAGAACAGAATTTATTCTTATTAATTGACTCCTTATGTTTGGATATGGTATCTCTGAAAAAGAGAGAAATTCAGAGACTGGAAAAACAGTCACCAAACTATTTTTCAGCATCATTTCTGTGTCTGATGGTAATTACCCTATACAAGTAATTCCCAGGTGGCACTAATGGTGAAGATTCCGACTGCCAATGTCGAGACACAAGAGTTGTGGGTTTGACTCCTGGGTTGGGAAGATTCCCTGGAGGACAAAAAGGCAACCAACTCCAGTATTCTTGCCTGAAAAGCCCCGTGGACAAAGGAGCCTGGCAGGCTACAGTCCAAGGGACCACAGAGACTGTCATATGACCCAGCAATCCCACTTCTGGGCATACACACTGAGGAAACCAGATCTGAAAGAGACACGTGCACCCCAATGTTCATCGCAGCACTGTTTATAATAGCCAGGACATGGAAGCAACCTAGATGCCCATCAGCAGACCAATGGATAAGGAAGCTGTGGTACATATACACCATGGAATATTACTCAGCCATTAAAAAGAATTCATTTGAATCAGTTCTAATGAGATGGATGAAACTGGAGCCCATTATACAGAGTGAAGTAAGCCAGAAAGATAAAGACCAATATAGTATACTAACGCATATATATGGAATTTAAAAAGATGGCAGCAATAACCCTATATGCAAAACAGAAAAAGAGACACAGATGTACAGAACAGACTTTTGGACTCTGTGGGAGAAGGCGAGGGTGGGATGTTTCGAGAGAACAGCATGTACATTATCTATAGTGAAACAGATCACCAGCCTAGGTGGGATGCGTGAGACAAGTGCTCGGGCCTGGTGCACTGAGAAGACCCAGAGGAATCGGGTGGAGAGGGAGGTGGGAGGGGGGATCAGGATGGGGAATACATGCAACTCCATGGCTGATTCATGTCAATGTATGACAAAACCCACTGTAATGTTGTGAATTAATTAGCCTCCAGCTAATAAAAATAAATGAAAAAAAAAAAAAAAAAAACCACATGAGTAGTTCCTAGATTCTATATCACTGAATAAAAGAGATTCTTTGAGGATAAATGGAAGCCGAATCCAAGGGGTAGTTACTCCTTTTATTTAGTGTCTGTTCTATGCATTCTGAAGCCTATTTATAACCCATTCTTCAGGAAAAACTCTGAAGAGAGTTAGCAGAGGTATCTATGTCAGATACTTACATTGTTTTTGTGAGGGAAATAGGATCATCTTAGCAGCCTATTTCAAACACATCAAATATACTAGTATCTGGTTTCTATCATCTCATTATTGATTTAACTCTCATGCTGACATATTTCTTCTACAAGAGAGGAACAGGTCAATGACAAATGGGTGATTATTATCCTTTTAATGTACAAGATGCACTGAATTAACCAGTACTTATTGGGCTTAATTTCAGATTGATTTTACTTTTAGTAGCTCTATTTAATTAAACAATAAAGCTAAAAACTTAATTGACATAAAACTTCCATGAATTCTGATTTTTTTCTCCATTCATTAAGCTCATACTCTATTATTTTTGAACTTACAGTTAGCCTTCTGGCAATTAAATAAATGAAACTTATTGATGGTGATATCATACTGTGATATTCATTTTTCTTTGGGAAGAATTGAAAAGAAACAAATTATTATTTTCCACTGAGATAGATTTTCTAGTCTTCATTCTCTGGGTAGATAATTGCCAAGAAGAGGCTTAAACAATTAGAAGTAGTCGGAGTTGCAATGACTCAGGGAAAAGAAGTTCAGGAATAACAGACACAAGTAAATAAGTCAGAAAAAAGTTTTGCAAGTATAAAAAGCTGATCTTCAGTAACTGGGAGGGGAGTTTGTCACTGTTGTAGAGATGCGGTCTTAATAAAATCATGTACATTAAGACTACAGAAGATCTCCCCTGCACTAAAGGAAGGTGTGCCTTTTTAAATACTTACATCCTTTACAGGAGTTGATCTGGAAAACATTAAACTACTTTCTCTAACCTTAAAATGTATTAATAATATTTTATCTATTTATCTGGGACAAAGGGTTAAATGACAGATGGGTCATAAGTATGTGAGCAACTTAGCTTGTAATTGGAATAAGCCCAGGTAAAGGGTTTATTGTATAGGGCATATGGTTAGATACATCTTGTTCAATTAAAAAAGATGCCAAGGGGGGAAAAAAGATGTAAAATTTACTACATCTTTTTGTTTACCCCTTGTACTTTTATTTCCATTCATTTATAGAATTTTATCCTAGTAAAATGTCTTTTTGTGATTTAAAAATGAAAGATGCCAAATGCTCCCTCAGACTATGATAGAAAGTACCAATGCTGGAAGCATCAATACTGGGTTGGAAATAAATAGATTAGATAAAGGGTTATGTGTGTATATGTGTGTGTGTGTGTGTGTGTGTGTGTGAGTTCGATATTTAAATAAAACTTTTGAGCAAAATAAGCAACTTGCTGTCCCTCTTGCCTCCCATTTTTAAAATAGCTGAATGTTTGCCTGTGTTGGGCTTCCCTAGTGCCTCAGCAATAAAGAATCTACATGATAAAGAATCTGCAAGAGATGCAGGAGATGAGGGATTCCTGAGATTCCTGAGTCGGGAAGATCCCTGGAGCAGGAAATGGCAACCCACCCCAGTATCCTTGCCTGGAGAATCCTATGGACAGAGGAGTCTAGTAGGCTACGATCCATAGCGTCACAAAGTGTCAGACTTGACTGAAGTGACTTAGCACTAGCACATACCTATGTGATGGAATTACTACGGGCACTGAAATCACTGATGCATGCATATAACTTAGAAAAACGCCCAAAATATAACAAGTTGTTACTAAATGCTATTGTTGTCATTGTAAGCTATGTGAACCTGCATGTCAGTTATTGCAGAAGCCTCTGTTACTGAGGCGCCTTAGCTCCTGGACCAGCAAGGTAGAGAATGTTTGTCTGCCATTTTAGTAGGAAAGATAGAATTATGGCAGATATGTGTGTGATATATGAAGAACTTTTTATATCCTGTATTGTATGAGAATGAACCTTTCCCAGGGTCAAGGGATAATTAAAGATTACAGGCCTTGGGTTTCAGCTATAAAGTTTATACACTTCCCATAAATAATGAAAATTGCCTTTCATCTTTTTGAAAAGACTCTGCAAGAAAAATACTTGGCATTACATTTTTGAAGTATAAAATCAGCAGAAATAGTTCCATTGATATGACTTTCTAGACCCCATGAGATAATTCACTGTTGCCTCATTAAAAAATATCCAGATGAAAACTGTTTATGTGATATAAAATGCACTTAGAATTTATCATATATGAAACTATGTAATTCTAAACACAGTCTACTCCCCCAGTGCCCCTGCACACACAAAAATTCTTATTTACTAGATCTTAAGTCAAATTGTTTTAGCATAGTGGTTAATTTAGTTTCTTGCTAAATCCAACTCTGCATTGTTTACTGATATAATTTTCTTATTTATGAAAATGATGCACTCTTACACTCTCCCCTTAAACACTGGTGATTTTTGTAATTTTCTTTAACTGTATAATTACTTCAATTATATATATATATATATATTTCAGAATTGTGGGAAGACACAGTTAACAAATTTTAACAAACACTTTTGAAATGAATTGTTTCTGCAAGTAACATAGATTTGAAGCTAATTTTGTATTGATCTATTTAAGTCCTATCATTGCATGCTATAAGTTACCCAATTCCACTTTAAGAAAAAGAGTGCCCCACAGGTCCTTAAATATATTAGCAATCCAAACAACCTATGATCAATAATTGAAGTAATAGCCTCTAGTTTGATATCTTCCCTGAGTCTTCATCCTCCCCTTCTGACTCTGGGCTTGGCTCTGTGACTTGCTTTGCTTGGCTAATGGAACAACAGCAAAGGTACTGCACAAGAGTTTTTAAAAGTATTTGGACATTAGAGATTTTTTTTTTTCTGACGCTGCCCTCAGAACTTATTCTACACTATCTTAGTCAGTCCATTATATCATAACAAAATAGCACAGACTGATCTTATTTGAAAAGTAGAAATAGAGACACAGACATAGAAAACAAATATATGAATACCAAGGGGGAAGGGGGGGGTAGGAGGAATTGGGAGATTGGGGTTGATATATACACACTATTGATACTAGGTATAAAATAGATAACTAATGAGAACCTACTGTATAGCACAGGGAACTCTAGTTAATGCTCTGTGGTGACCTAGATGGGAAGGAAATCCAAAAAACAGGGGATATAAGTACATATACATTACACACACACAGACACACACACATGTTATGGTTTAGTCTCGAAGTTGTGCCTGACCCTGCGACCCCATGGACTGTAGCCAGCCAGGCTCCTCTATCTATGGAATTTTTCATGTAAGAATACTGGAGAGGGTTGTCATGACCTTCTCCAGGGGATCTTCCCAACCCAGGGATCCAACCCCCATCTCCTGCCTGGATGGATTACTGCTGGATTCTTTACCACTGAGCCACCTGGGAGTGTATTATGTATGGCTGATTCACTTTTCTGTACAGCAGAAAATAACACAACATTGTAAAGCAACTCTACTTTAATAAAAGTTAAGTTTAAAAAATTGGCATACACATGGTGACTTAAACAAAACATTGTCCCCCACAATTCTGGAGGATGGAGTCTAAGATCCAGGTGCTGAAAGATCTGGTGGCCAGATCTGTCTGGCCCCTCTACTGGTTTGCAGTTCTCATCAGTGTAAGCTTCCAGTAACCAATAATTGTAAGTATACACACACATGCACACACACACACACATATATGTAAGAAACTAGGAAAAGTCTGAAAACATGATCCCTAACTAGGAGACTAATCAGTTGCCACCATCATATGCAAAAATAAAGGAATTTTTTCCCTAGCAGTTTCAGAAACAGAGTGGGGTTAACAGGGCTGCTGAGGGAGAGCGGGTGGTAAAAATCATCCATGAGTAAGAGATTACTGTTATGTGTATGCAGTCCCTCTCGGCCACAACCCATCGTGGGAGGATAGGTATATTTCCCTCTACTTCCTATCTGGATATAAACTACAGCAGGTAAATATTCTGAGTCTTTAGCCAATATACATTCATTCTTGGTCCCACAAAATCCCTGACTATATTTGTAAAGTGCTTACTGAAAAATAGCATAGCATGTGTGCTTAGTCTTGTCCAATCCTTTTATGACCCCAGGGATTGTAACCCACCAGGCTCCTCTCTCCATAGGATTTCTCAGGCAAAAATACTGGAGTGGGTTGCCATTCTCTCTTCCAGGGGATCTTCCTGACCTAGGGATCGAACCCACATCCCCAGCATCTCCTGAATTGCGGGCAGATTCTTTACCACTGAATCACTGGGGAATTCCAGGCACTAAAGAAATTCCTAGCTAAAAGTAGTCCTTCTGAGCCTAGAAACTAGAGGGGGGAAATGTAGTGGAAAAGTTCAAGGTGCTTTAGACCGAGTTGACAAATTTAGAAACAAATAATTTATCAGCATAGATGGCACCAACCAGTGGTCTGAAGAAACTCTAGAATGACCTTGTGAAGGTCTTGGCCAAATTGTAACCAACCTTCCAGTTAAAAATAAACACATGCCATGGAAGTGGCAGATTTCCAGACAGACTTGGGCTCGCAAGGGCTGCAGAGGGAAGCTGAGAACCACAGGCAGGAAAGTCGTACTTCCAACGGCAGCATGGTGTTCAAAATGATGATGAAGTGGACGCTTTCTACACACTTACAAGCTGAATCTTTCATTTCGAATGTATGTCTCACTCTTGAAGGGGAAGCAGGTGGTGCAGTGGAGAAAGCAACAGTTGGAAATTAGGAGAACCAGTCTCAAAATGTTCTGCTCCTACAGGAATCAACCTATGTCTCATTAATAAATAAATAAATAAAAATACAAGAAAAGATGAAAGTAGAGGATATAATCACTAACATAGCTATTTAACTATTTAAAGGAAAACATGAATGTAATACGGAAGGATATTGAAAATACGAAGTAAGGCAAGTGAAATAGATGAATGAAATGTATAGTAACTGAAGTGAAAAATCCACTGACAGAATTAATAGTACATTAAACAGGGATGAAGTAAAAATCATTGAACCTGAAGACACAGAAAATAGTAGAAACTATGCAAATTGAAGCAGCATGATAGAGACAAATATAAAAAGAAAGATAACAGATCAAGTAAATTAACAGACTCAATGATATATGAACTGATTCTAAATGGTCTAACTAGATTCTAGGTATCTAACTAGATTCTAGGTATTTCAGAAAGGGAGAAGAGAGGGTAAAATCTGCAAAGGAAAAATGACCAAACATTTCCCAAAGTTGATGAAAACTATGAAATATTAGTCAAAAAAACCCCAAGCAATTCCAAAAAGGATAAACACACAAAAAAGACACCAACCCACAGAGTATATTCAAATTAATAAAATATAGTGTTAAGGAGAAAACTAAAGAAAACCAGAGGCAAACAGCACATTAAATAAGTTTACAGGGAAAAGTACAGGAATGACAATGGACCTCATCAGAAACTAGGCAAACCAGAAGACAATAAAAAGATAAGGTGTTGAAAAACAGACTTGAAAACCTCTTACAACCCACAATTTTACACACAGAAAAAAAATATCTTGCAAAATTAATCATAAATTTAAAACTTTTAAAAACAAATGGAAGTTCAGAGAATTTCTCAATAATAGACTTTTGGTACAAGATAGAAATTTGGAGCTACATGAAAGGATTAAGGTTATTGCGTTTAGTTAATCTGTAGGCATATATAAAGGAGTATTATATCATGTTTAAACTTGAGTTACCTCACAGCTTCAGAATGTCAAGTCAGACTCACAAAGCCAGAGATCTTACCCAAGATCAGGTTTTACTAAATAAAGGAAAAGGCTTAGATAAAGAAGAGATATGTGACATGGAAGCAAGGCACATTTCTTCCTATCTCAGACATGACTGTTTGGCCTAGAATACTGGAGGGCTTTAAGTAAGGTTCAGGAGATTCCCCACAGAGTGCTAAGAATTTTTATTATAAAGGAGCCCAGAGGTGTGTACATTGCTTGGGACATTTCTGGGGACTGCTTCTCATACACATAAGGTTCTATTTAGGATGGGCTCTCCAGCTACAGATGTTTCAGAGATTGGGTCCCTTACTCTTAATAATCTCATTAATCTATCTGAGGCCCACTTAGCAAAGACATTTCCAGTCACTTAACCTTCTCTTCCTACTAGGGACTTCTGCCAGGTAAAAAGAGTAAATGGACCATGGGCTAGTTACTTTTATTTCTTTCTTTCAACTTTTTAAAGCAAAATTAATAACAATTTATTTTGGATTTTATGACACATGTAGTAGTATGTCTACAAATACAGCACAAAATTGGATTGTGCAAACAGGATATACTATTATAGATTTTTACATTGTACTTGAAGTGTACTCTCATTTGAAACTTTATAATAAAAAAGTGCACATTTTAAACACACACAAAAAAAACATTAAAACAATAAAAATATGTACCTACAAAATTAATAATAATGTTGATGGTTTAGTCATGAAGTCATGTCCAACTCTTTTGCAACCCATGGACTGTAGCCTGCCAAGCTCCTCTGTGCTTGGAATTTCCCAGGCAAGAATACTGGCGTGGGTAGCCATTCCCTTCTCCAGGGGATCTTCCCAACTCAGGGATGGAACCTGCATCTCCTGAATTGCAAATGGATTCTTTAACACTGAGCCAACAGAGATTCCCCAGTAAAGCTAAAATGGAATCTACAAGTACACACGGATCAGAAATAAGGCAGGAAAAGAAAAGGAAAAGGGAAATATAGAAAATGTGAGAAAAATAGAAACAAATATCAAGATGATAGATAAAAGCACAAAGAAATAAATAGCTATATTAACTATAAATGATTAAACAATTTGCTTATAAGGCATAGATTTTCAGGTGGGATAGAAAACCAGGGCCAAATTATATGTTGGCTCCAAGAAGCACAATTAAATGTAAAAACACATGGGCTGAAGATGAAATAAAAAAGATACACCACACACATTCTAAGCTCAAAAACCGTGAGTGACTGTGTTAAATCAGAGAAAGCAGACCTGAGAGCAAGAACTATTGCCAAAGGCATAGGAGAGTATTTTGTAATGAGAAAAGAGTAAATTTATCAAGAGGACACAAGTCTGAAAGTGAAAGTGTTAGTCGCTCAGTCGTGTCCAACTTTTTGTGACCCCATGGACTCTAGCCCACAACGTTCCTCTTTCCATGAGATTTCCTAGACAAGAATACCAGAATAGGTTGCCGTTTCCTTCCCCAGGGGATCTCATTGACCCGGGGATCAAAGCTCTGCCATGGCACCAAATAGCAGCACTTCGAAGTCAGTGAAGCAAGAGCTGAGGGAATCTAACATTTGAAAAGGAAGTCCGTACACTTGATTGACACAGAGTTGCCACAAACCTGAAATTTGTAAAAACAGCAATATCCACAAAGGACGATAGCATGAAGTACAATAAATCAAGGTATTCCTATATTGGAAATTTGACTTTTCTCTTTTATTAGATGACGGAACAATTAACTTGCAGAATGACAATAATCAAATGATAAATGTGAGTTGCTCCACAATTCTAAAACAGCACTTAACTCACTTCTGAAGTCTGGCAGCATCCAATACAACTCAACCTGTCTCCTCAATCCAGAAATCTCATTCTTTGGCATATGCTGAGTAAAACTGTGTGCATAAATATATATGTAACAAGAGGCACACACAAGAATGTTCTGCACCAAGTTAACAATCAAACACTGGAATCAACTCAAATGCCTGTCGGAAGCAGAGTGGATAAATTCTTAGTGATATTTTCTTAAATAAAAACTGGATAGTGGTTAAAATGAATTATCTATAATTACACACCATAATATATATGAATCTCACAGACATTATGTTGCTTTAAAGAAGCCAGACATAATTAGTACGTGGAAATTATTCAATTTACATGAAGTCCCAAAACAGGAAAAAATAATCTCTTGTTAATACCCAGGCCACTGATTTATTGTAGGGGCTTTAGTGACCAGGCAATAAAACATGTCTTCTCAGATGCTAGTGACATTTAATCTCTTAATGACGATGCTGATTAACAGATGATTAACAGATGCATTTGCTTTGTATACGTACACTTATAATTTATCTACTCATTAAAATTCAACAAACTTTAATAAAAAAAGAGACAAAGATGTTGAGGGCATGTATAACAATGTGTATGCACAAAGAAATATTGATATATGCATATGAAATTTTTATTAAATCAACACAGTAATGGAAGAAAGAAACCTGATTGAGGTTATAGAAATACTTTGAACAAATTATGAAACTTTGAGGCAATCAGTTGATTTCTCTTGGTTTAATTTTTCCACCTATCAGTGACTGAATCTGACTAGTTAACATGGAAAGTACTATTTAATTCAAATGCTGCATTTTGCTATGTATGATGTCATCATGGCACAAATATAGTGCGCGGACTACTGACAAGATATGGCACCAGAAAAATGTATAGAACTGTTGGATTAGATGCCATCTTATTTAAGTAAAATTTTGGAGTAAAGGGAAAACAAAATGCCAGAAATGACTTTTATTTTTATGTATCCATTTACATGAAACTTAAAATTCTTAGCACCTTTTTTTTTCAGGATTAGAAAATGTATTTTCAGACAGACTGCCAGTATATCTAGCTTGAAGAATTAAAATCACATGTGTTATACAATATGTATAAAATTATCCTTCTGTTTTTCAAACAGATATGATACAAATGCCAGGAACAGAAGCTATATTTCCTCTATTATTCTAATCTGCAATATTTTCTTCACAGCCATGAGAGTGTATTTTTAATATGTCTTTCTTTAACCAGTCATCTAATGAGGTATTAAATAATTAAACAGTAAAGAAAGATTCTATCTTTAAAATATTGCAGTCTCTATATTCTGATATTTACATTATGATATCTCTACTACACTCTGGATCTGTTGCTGTAAAAATATATAATTTCTCTGGATCCTCAACCAAGTGAAACATGTAGAATTAAGCTTTGTTCTTGTCCAGTCACTGTCATGTCCAGCTCCTTTTGACCCCATGAACTGCAGCATGTCAGGCTGTCCTGTCTTCTACTAACTCCCAGAGTTTGCTCAAGTTCACGTCCACTGAGTTGGTGATGCTATCTAACCATCTTGTCTTTTGCCTCCCCTTTCTCCTTTTGCCTTCAATCTGGCCCAACATCAAGGTCTTTTCCTATCTTTGATATATCCAGTGGATATTTTGTGCCTTTTATTCCTTGAATGAGGAAGAATTATTGAATTCCCTTTCTATTTCATTGAATCTCCATATGCCAAAGAAGAGTATCTTCTATTTCCATCTCCTTTTTTGTTTTTGAAAAGATTGCTAGTTCTTTTTTTCCCTCTAATTCAGAAATATAACATAGAAAAACGTTTCACAAATTGGCCACAAACACTTTATCTTCTTAATTCTTGAACAACTGGCTTGTATACCATGGTGTGGCAGGCGCTGTTCTTTGCCTTTCTGTTTTAAAGGCCCTTCCTCATTTTCCATTAGTTTAGGAAACCCAGTGTGCCCAAAAAAGGTGGTAAACTATGGCTAACCTTAACCAGTAATCGCAATGTCATTCTTTCTTGCCAGTTACTGGATGTGTGACTAAGCTGGCCAAAAGGAAATATATTCTAGGAATCCCCAGAAACAGAAGTCATTCTATTGCACAGGTTTGGAGATGGGTCATTAGATCTTCAGCACTCATTTTGCTACTGCTCATTGACAAACCTGAGGATGGAAACCCTTCAAAACCTTGAAGACAGCAAAGCCCAGACTAGAAGGTAACTGGATTCTGAATACTATTGCTGAACTGTTACAGCAATCATAAAACTACCTACAGTCATTTGTTACTATATGAGTCAAAGAAAACAATTTATTGCTTAGACCACTTTGGATGGGGAATCTGTTACTTGCAATCAGAAACATCTTAATTGATTAAATTGATGTCATCAAACTCTACTTTTAATAAACTGATTGGACAAAAATACATTTACCCCTTTTATTAGTTAGACATGGACAAGGAAAAACAAATAAAAAATTCAATATTTAGAAATGAATCAATGTAATTTGTCACTCTTCTGAAATAATGTGCTATTTTGATTTTATGAAAATACAGTCACAAAATATCTAAGTTACTCCTTTATATTGTAGAAAATTAAAGGTGTTATTTGTTTTTGGGCCGACACTGTGTCCAGTGTCACTGTCGTTCATCCTACTTAATTCAAGTCCCAATTCTTTGGAAAAACAGAACCTCCTTCATCACTAAGCCTAGATCTTGGTCTGCTGCTCCACTTGTGGACTGTCCAATAATTTTAGAAAAGAATTCATTAATCCAGGTTAGAAAGAATACCTCCACTTTTGACAGCTGATCAAGTTCCTTATCCCCAGGCCTTTGGCCTGCATATAACAGAATCTTATTATTTTAGCAAGAAAGTCCCAGTCCTTAATGTCTAATCAAGTTCTTGTTAGTAACCTTCCATGTACTGACCCCTCACCCTGATCGTTGGTAACTAGAAAGGAAGTAGAGAGAGATGAGGAGAGAGCCAGACTCTCAAAGAGAAGCAGCACATCAGCCAAACATGCACATGCATCCCCTCCTTTTTGGATTCCCCCCCCGTTCGGGGCACACAGAGCATTAAGGAGAGTTCCCTGTGCAATGCAGTAGGCTCTCATTCGTTATCTACCTCACGTGTGTGCTAGTACTCGGTCGCTAGCTGTGTCCAACCCTTTGCCACCCCAGGGACTGTAGCCTGCCAGTCTCCTCTGGCCATGGCATTTCCTAGGCAAGAATACTGGGATATGCGCCATTCCTCCTCCAGGAGATCTTCCTAACCCAGGGATCAAATCCTGCAGCTCCTGCGGCTCCTGCATTGGCAGGCAGATTCTTTACCACTGAGCTACCCAGAAAGCCCATGTACTTTATACACACTATCAATAATGTATATGTCTCAATCCCAACCTCCAAGTTCCTTCCACCTTCCCCTCTTGGTATCTATATATTTGTTCTCTACTTCCGGGTCTTTATTTTGGCTTTGCAGATAAACTCATCAATACCGTTTTTCTAGATTACACGTATTTACAGTATATGTGCATTCATATACAATCTTTGCTTTTCTTTTTCTGACTTACTTCACTCTGATTGGCTTGCTGTACAGTAGAAACTAACAGAAATTTGTAAAGCATCTACATCCCAATAGCAACTAATTTACAACAAAAACAGAGAGAAACAGTGAAAAGAAAATCCAGTAAATGCCAGAAAGACCAAGAGATTATCCTTCATCATTGGCCTTCAATTAATTGTCTCCTTTAACTCTGACCCTTTTTTCTTCTCAGGTTTCATTTCTATAATAGTTTTCTCCTCTTTGCCTTTCACCCTATGTTAGATATAAGTTACTTTGTTTCTTTCACCAAATGGTTCTTGGGTGAAATATTTTTCTCACTTTAACTATTTTAATCATATATACATTTTAGAAAAATGACAAGGTGAGATGTGCATACTTCCATATTTGTAGATAATAACTTGCTAGGGTATTTGGTCAAAGCTACTTACTATCAGGAAAATATTTTTGAGACAAAATTCTTAAAATGTTTCCCAACCTGAATTTGAGTCTTCACTTGTTTTGAAATTTACAAAAATGATTTTTTAACTTAAAAAATTGTACATGGAAGAGATACCTTTGTGAAAGAACACATTTCTTTTAAAAAAGTTTTCATACTCTATGCCATAAATTGTACTTTTGCCTTTTCAAGAAAATGTACTCAGAAGAATTTATTGTTGCAGTTTCATTCTGAATCCATTGTTATAAATTAATGATTTATCAATCTTTTCTGAGTAACATAATCACTGGGGCAGATTTTGGGATTCCCAAGTGGCTCAGTGGTGTGCCAGCGCAAGAAATTCAGGAGATGCAGGCTCCTTCCCTGGGTTGGAAAGATCTTCTGGAGGAGGAAATGGCAACCCACTCCAGTATTCTTTCCTGGAGAATCCTATGGACAGAGGAGCCTGGCGGGCTGTAGTCCATAGAGTCACAAACAGTCGGATACAACTGAGCTCACACACACAGGGGCAGATTTTAAAATATAGATTGTAACTAGCTTCATTCCAGTCCAGCTAAATCAGTAACTCCTGGGTCGAGTGTGAAAACTATTTGTTTGTTTAATGACAAAATGTTGTCCACTGGAGAAGGGAATGGCAAGCCATTTCAGGATTCTTGCCCTGAGAACCCCATGAATAGTATGAACAGTATGAAAAGGCAAAAAGATAGAACTCTGAAAGATGATTTCCCCAGGTCAGTAGGTGCCCAAGATGCTACTGGAGATCAGTGGAGAAATAACTCCAGAAAGAATGAAGAGACAGAGCCAAAGAAAAACAACACCTAGCTGTGGATGTGACTGGTGATAGAAGTAAAGTCCGATGCTGTAAAGAGCAATATTGCATAGGAGCCTAGAATGTTAGGTCCATGAATCAAGGCAAATTGAAAGTGGTCAAACAGGAGATGTCAAGAGGGAATGTTGACATTTTAGGAATCAGCAAACTAAAATGGACTGGAATGGGTGAATTTACTCAGATGACCATTACATCTACTACTGTGGGCAGGAATCCCTTTGAAGAAATGGAGTACCCATCATAGTCAACAAAAGAGTAAAAAATGCAGTACTTGGATACAATCTCAAAAATGACAGAATGATCTCTTATTTGCTTCCAAGGCAAACCATTTTATATCACAGTAATCCAAGTTTATGCCCTGACCAGTAATGCTAAAGAAGCTGAAGTTGAATGGTTCGATGAAGACCTACAAGACCTTTTGGAGCTAACACCCCAAATGATGTCCTTTTCACTATCAGGGACTGGAATGATAAAGTAGGAAGTCAGGAAAAACCTAGAGTAACAGGCAAATTTGCCCTTGGAGTACACAAGGAAGCAGGTCAAAGGCTAAGTTTGCCTTTGAGTTTTGCCAAGAGAATGCACTGGTCATAGCAAACACCCTCTTCCAACAACACAAGAGAAGACTCTACACATGTACATCACCAGATGGTCAACACCGAAATCAGATTGATCATATTCTTTGCAGCCAAAGATGGAGAAGCTCTCTACAGTTAATGAAAACAAGACTGGGAGCTGACTGTGGCTCAGATCATGAACACCTTATTGCCAAATTCAGACATAAATTGAAGAAAGTAGGGAAAGCCACTAGATCATTCAGGTATGACTTAAATCATAGGATTATACATATGATTAAACTTTATGATCATACAGTGGAAGTGAGAAAGAGTTTTCAGGGACTAGATCTGATAGAGTGCCTGATGAACTATGGATGGAGGTTTGTGACATTGTACAGGTGACAGGGATCAAGACCATTGTGAAGAAAAAGAAATGCAAAAAAAGCAAAATGGCTGTTTGAGAAGGCCTTACAAATATCTGTGAAAAGAAGAGAAGCAAAAAGGAAAGGAGAAAAGGAAAGATATGCACATTTGAATGCAGAGTTCCAATGAATAGCAAGGAAAGATAAGAAAAACTTCCTCAGTGATCAGTGCAAGAAAGTAGGGGAAAACAATAGAATGGCAAAGACTAGAGATATCATCAAGAAAATTAGATATACCAAGGGAACATTTCATGCAAAGATGGGCTCGATAAAGGACAGAAATGGTATGGAGATAACAGAAGCAGAAGATATTAACAGAAGGTGGCAAGAATACGCAGAACTATACAAAAAAGATCTTCATGACCCAGATTATCATGATGGTGTGATCACTCACCTAGAGCCAGACATCCTGGAATGAGAAGTCAAGCGGGGCTTAGAAAGCATCACTATGAACAAAACTAGTGGAGGTGATGGAATTCCAGCTGAGCTATTTCAAATCCTAAAAGATGATGCTGTGAAAGTGCTGCACTCAATATGCCAGCAAATTTGGAAAACTCAGCAGTGGCCACAGGACTGAAAAAGGTCAGCTTTCATTCAAATCTCAAAGAAAGGCAATCCCAAAGAATGCTCATACTACTGTACAATTGCACTCATCTGACACACTAGTAAAGTAATGCTCAAAATTCTTCAATCGAGGCTTCAGCAATATGTGAACCATGAACTTCCAGATGTTCAAGCTGGTTTTAGAAAAGGCAGAGGAACCAGAGATCAAATTGCCAACATCTGCAGGATCATCGAAAAAGCAAGAGAGGTCCAAAAAAATATCTATTTCTCCTTTATTGACTATGCCAAAACCTTTGACTGTGTGGATCACAATAAACTGTGGGAAATTCTGAAAGATGGGAATACCAGACCACCTGACTTGCTTCTTGAGAAATCTGTATGCAGGTCAGGAAGCAACAATTAAAACTGGACATGGAACAACAGACTGGTTCCAAATAGGGAAAGGAGTACGTCAAGGCTGTATATTGTCACCCTGCTTATTTAACGTATATTCAGAGAAACTTATATGAGAAATGCTGGGCTGGAAGAAGCACAAGCTGGAATCAAGATTGCTGGGAGAAATATCAGTAACCTCAGATATGCAGATGACACCACCCTTACGGCAGAAAGTGAAGAAGATGAAGGTAAAAGAAAAGAGTGAAAAAGTTGGCTTAAAGCTCAACATTCAGAAAACTAAGATCATGGCATCTGGTTCCATCACTTCATGGCAAATAGATGGGGAAACATTGGAAACCATGGAAGACCATTTTTTTGGACTCCAAAATCACTGCAGATGGTGACTGCACCCATGAAATTAAAAGACACTTACTCCTTGGAAGAAAAATTATGATCTACCTAGACAGCAAATTAAAAAGCAGAGACATTACTTTCCAAGGTCTGTCTAGTCAAGGCTATGGTTTTTCCAGTAGTCATGTATGGATGTGAGAGTTGGACTATAAAGACAGCTGAGCACTGAAGAATGATGCTTTTGATCTGTGGTGTTGGAGCAGACTCTTGAGAGTCCCTTGGACTGCAAGGAGATCCAACCAGTCCATCCTAAAGAAGATCAGTCCTGAGTGTTCACTGGAAGGACTGATGTTGAAGCTGAAACTCCAATACTTTGGCCACCTTATGCAAAGAACTGACTCATTTGAAAAGACCTGATGCTGGGAAAGACTGAAGGTGGGAGGCGAAGGGGACAAGAGAGGATGAGATGGTTGGATGGCATCACCGACTCAAAGGACACGAGTTTGGGTAAATTCCGAGAGTTGATGACGGACAGCGAGGCCTGGCATGCTGCAGTCCGTGGTGTCACAAAGAGTAGGACATGACTGAGCCACTGATCTGAACTGAACTGAAAATATTCTAGGGTGGTCATGTTTGTAACCCACTGCTGCATCTCTCAAAATAAGATGCAGAGTAGTATTATGTGAAAGCATTAAAAATGACAAACCTTACGCCAAATCCTTCTCCGAGTTATTGTGATTTACAGTATCTAACCTGGAATTGGGACTGGTATGTTTCAGCGCACTCCAGTAGACTATAACCTGAGGCAGATTTAAGAACCTTTACTTAGATGTGCCACAGGGCTCTCAGTCTTAAAATAAGACTTTCTTTGAATTTTCCCTGGAGGATTTAGTAATATTATCAGAGCTCTATCTCTGTAGTCATCCTTGCATCATTGAGAAACTTCTGACACAAGCTAACATCTCAGTCAAAATCTCACTGCATCCACTTACTGAATCCCTCAACTTGGCCCCTGCAAAAGGGAAAAAGGACTGGGTAGTGTGAGAAGAAATGAATCTTTTTTAACAGCATAAGCGTTCATTTCTGTGACTGGCACGTTTATTTAGGTGTACGTTAATTAATTTATTACAAAACTGTTTATTGAGCATCTACTATATATATCAGAAACTATAGTAAATATCAGGGATACATATTGAAACCCAGGTGGAAAAAGCATCATTAAACATTTATAATGAGAGCTAGAAATGAAAAAGGACAGGTTGTCAGGAGAGTCTGTATTGAGGATTATTAGTCTAAATTAGGGGATTGAGGAAGATTTCCCTGAGTAAATGACAGATAAGAATTTGAAGATTGGGTTTTCCAGGTATAGATGGAAAGCACATTTTTGATATCTTGGAACCAAGAAAAAGAGAAAATTGTATTTATGCTTGAATTGAAATCGGTATGATGCAACATAGTGAGTGTAGTTTAAAAAAAAAAAAAAGGATTAGGCAAGACAGACATGGAGAGAGTCAAATTGCAGAGCTGAGTAGCTCTCTCTGAGTATTTATTTTTTAACTTATGCTAAGTTCATTTGAAATGAATTAAATCATATAATAGAAAACAGGGAAACAAGAACCTGTGACAGTTTAGAGCAGGATGGTGACAGTTGAATTGCAGATTGTTGACTAGTTGAGATATATTTTGGAAAATTGGCAGAACCAGATAACTTAGTCAAATATAGAGTATAAAAGGGGCTTCCCAAGTGGTGCTCATGGTGAGGAACCTTTCTGCCAATGCAGGGGACATAAGACATGTGGGTTCAGTCCTTGGGTAGGGAAGATGCCCCGGAGGAGGAAATGGCAACCCACTCCTGTACTCTTGCATGGAGAATAACATGGACAGAGGAGCCTGGCAGACTACAGCCCATGGGGCCACAAATAGTCAGACAGGACTGAAGTGACTTAGCACCCATGCACAGAGTAGAAAAGAGTATGAGATACATGCACTTCAATGTACATAGCAGCACTGTTTACAACAACCAACACGTTGGAAGCCACATTCATCCATCAGCAGATGAATGAGTAAAGAAAATGTGGTGTATATATACAATGGAATATTATCCAGCCATTAAAAATAATGAAGTACTGCCATTTGCAGCAGTATAAGTGGACCATGAGGAAAAAAGACAAACAAACAAGAAAACAGTGAATTAGAAAAAAGTGCTGATTTTCCTTATCATAATTTTTTCCTGTGCATCTTCTTGGGCCTTATTTCTTGTGTTTATTTGTAATATAGGTTAAAAAAATACTAGAAATGAGTCAAGAGCTTTTGTAAAGGACAGTAAAATTTCAATAAACTAGAAAACAGCAATCCACTCATGCAATACTACAAAAGCATGATAATAGAGTGAAGAATCTTTCTCTGTCCCACACAGAAACAAGAAAGATCCCTAGAACTTATCCTTAAGGACAAAAAGCAGGTTACAGAACAGGTTAGATAAGGCAGTGCCTTTTGTATAAAAGAGTGAGAAGAGAAATAAGAACATATATTCATATCTGCTTGCATTTGCATAAAGACATAATTTTGTCACATTTTTAATTTACCTTGACCACCTCCTTCATTTGGTACAGGGGGTTGGGGGACCATATTTCCTCCACTGTTAGAACCAAGTGCTGAGACCTCAGACTTCTTACCTGAACCTGCTATAAGTCAGCATCCTCAGGACAGTATTGAATTAGGTCAGAGGAGTAGCAAGGCTGTGGTTTGAGTGTCTCCTTAGGAAAACAGAAACTGATAAAACCTGCAGATCCATAAAATCCAAGTGTTGTATGTAAGACCAGATCAACTCAGCTTCTAAAACTGTTTGAACAGCAGAGATGTGAAGTGGTGGCTAAATAAAAAAGGGGATGGTAGGAGGAGATCAGGGT
This sequence comes from Muntiacus reevesi, assembly GCF_963930625.1. Taxonomy (NCBI): domain Eukaryota; kingdom Metazoa; phylum Chordata; class Mammalia; order Artiodactyla; family Cervidae; genus Muntiacus; species Muntiacus reevesi. Next base: position 2,973,311 of record NC_089265.1, on the reverse strand, counting down.
AGCGAGTGGCTGTCCTTGTCTTCTCTCTTTACAGTTTGACTTTGTTCTTGGTTTTTCATAATGGACTTTTGTGAAGTGGGATGATATAAAACTGTCTGTAGGATTTCATTTATCTTAAGGCCACTTTCAGGGATTCCCAGATGGCTCAGTGGTAAAGAAGCTGCCTACCAATGCAAGAGACATGGGTTCCATCCATGGACTGACAAGACCCCCTGGAGAAGGAAAGGGCAACCCACTCCAGTATTCTTGCCTGCAGAATCCCATGAACAGAGGAGCCTGGCGGGCTACAGTCCACGGGGTCACAGAGAGTCGGACACGACTGAGTGACTAACACTTTCCACAAACAAGAAAGAAGAGAGGAAGGAGAGGGACATGTTGAAGATTTATCTGGTTTGTGAGGTAGGAGAGTTGGCACTAAAATGAGTAAAATTAAGCCGGTTGTCTCAAATAAAGAGGGAGGTGCCAGCTATGAGCCCTGACTGTCATGTGGCTGATGAGGCACTGCTACTGACTTAAGGAAAAGCTTTGAGAAAGACCATGAGTTCTATCAGGTTAGGCTTCTTTGTACATAAGTCTGAGAAACCCAAATGGAAATGTTTAGTGGGGCATTTGATATGACCCTGGAGGTCAGAAGGGGACCAGTCTAGATACATTCTGAGAAGAACCATGAATCCCTACCTACGTCAAAGGTAGACTAGTATTGTAATAAAAGACAAACCTCCTAGAAACTCTAGTGTTCAGAAATTAAGGAGGAGAAGAGGAACCTGTGGAGAGACACAGAGAAAACATCAAATTGTGGAATTAAGAGGGAAGTGTTGTCAGGAGGAAGGAGGAGACCAAGGCAGAAAGTTGTCAAGTGGTTGTTTTTTCTCTCCTTTTTTTTTTTTTTTTTTTTTCCGGGAGAAATAACAATAACCTCAGATATACAGATGACACCACCCTTATGGCAGAAAGTGAAGAGGAAATAAAGAGCCTCTTGATGAAAATGAAACAGGAGAGTGAAAAAGCTGGCTTAAACTCAACGTTCAAAAAATGAAGACCATGGCATCCAGTCCCATCACTTCATAACAAATAGACGGGAGAAGAATGGAAACAGTGACAGACTTTATTTTCTTGGGCTCCAAAATTACTGCAATTGGTGACTGCAGCCATGAAATTTAAAGGCGCTTGCTCCTTGGAAGGAAAGTTATGACCAACACAGACAGCATGTTGAAAAGCAGAGACATTACTATGCCGACAAACATCTGTCCAGTCAAAGGTATGGTTTTTCCAGTAGTCATATATGGATGTGAGAGTTGGCCCATAAAGAAAGTTGAGCACCAAAGAATTGATGCTTTGAACTGTGGAGTTTCTGAAGACTCTTGAGAGTCCCTTGGACTGCAAGGAGATCAAATCAGTCAATCCTAAAGGAAATCAGTCCTGAATATTTACTGGAAGAACTGTTGGTGAAGCTGAAGCTCCAATACTTTGGCCACCTGTTGCAAAGAGCTGACTCATTTGAAAAGACCCTGATACTGGGAAAGATTGAAGGCAGGAGGAGAAGGGGATTACAGAGGATGAGACAGTTGGATGTCATCACTGACTCGATGGACATGAGTTTGAGCAAGCTCCAGGAGTTGGTGATGGACAGGGAGACCTGGTGTGCTGCAGTCCATGGGGTCACAAAGAGTCAGACAGGACAAGCAACTGAACTAACTATCCATTCAGAAATGTTATATGTTAGAGCAACTGGGGAACAATTTTATATCCCATATTCTTGTGTGGGAAGTGAAAAGAGCTATTTTTCTTTTCCAATATCCCAAAGAACACTCTTCTTAGTGGAGGGAAAACAGTTGTGAAGCCTTGGGTTGAACACAATATCCAGTTTGTTTCTGTTGGGCATTTTCATTTTCTCCCATCAGCTAGGACTTTGTAATTTATCAGTCACTGTCCTGCTGAGTGACAATGTGCCCATAACTATCAGTATCATGCTGTGTGCTAGGAGAGCACAATTCATGCTGTGTTCAAGCCAACATAGAATAAAACAAAATAAAAACAGTCTTTGATTATTGTACTATATCTCTATGCCTCGTTGCCCTAGTCCTTATATATAGATGTGACAGATATTGATTGAAAAATCATTAAAGAGTATTATGACAGGTAGAGTGTTATTACAGGAAGACACCAGTCTTCCCTGGTAGCTCGGATGGTAAGAATCTGCCTGCAATTCAGGAGACCTGGGTTCAACCCCTATATCAGAAAGATCCCCTGGAGGAGGAAATGACAACCCACTCCAGTATTCTTGCCTTGAGAATTCCATGGACAGAGGAGCCTAGTGGACTACACTCCATGGTGTTACAAAGGGTCTGACATGACTGAGAGACTTTCACAACACTTTCACGACAGGTAGAACAAGGCAAAATTCCTGATTTATTGGGCAAATTACTTGAAATGTTGATGAATAAAGTGGAAAATGATTAATTCTCAGCTGGATGGATTAGATGGTAAGGGTCCTAAGAAGGAGTAAATTCTAAGTTGAATATTAAAATAATGAGAAATATTTTGTTCTTTTTTAAAAAATACTTTGGGCTAAAAGTCCAATGGTTACATATAAATCATCAAAAAATGTTAGTTGTATAAGTACTAATGAGCTTACAGATTCAGTGAATTAAGTCACTAGACACTCTATACTAAAAATAAACTTCATGAGGGTGGGATTTAAGAAATCATGTGAATTAAATGATAATATCCAAGATAATCTGATTACTGGAAACAGCTAAAAGTATATAGTCAAGTATTAATATTTGTTCTTCCTTTTATATTTTCCCATATTTAGAAAGAAATGCAGATACCTTAAAATCTTTATTACTTTCTTCCTTATCAGCACCACCAAGTAACCTCAAAATGCAAGTGATCTTTGTTTAAAGTATTATATCCCTTATAGATGATTAAGTAGTAAGTTGTAAGCATATTGTACTTTTTTCTGTAAGAGAAACAAAGAGTAATGAAATATCATGCATACCTGCCATGACTTTTTCCTAAAGAAAGTTGGCACATTGTAATCTCTCTGTTTTCCTGTCCAACTGCAATGGTGTCCTCTAGTAGTATGCTTTAGAATTATGGGGTAGAATCAGACATTTTTTACTACCAGTAGGTCAACTTTATCTGAAAAGTAAAGAATGATAATAAATTCAGAAACTATATTTGATCTAAATGAGGTTTAAATATTATCTGGGTTTTATTCTTTTTTCAGTAGAGATCTCTAAAATATTAGGTTCCATTTTCAATAATCAGTTACATTCCTATGAATTTCCCTCTTCTGTTTCTCATAATCTATAACCCATTCCTATTTTATTATGAACTTTACCACTATTTGTTTGAATTTAATAGCAGTTCCTTTTTTTTTTCTTTCAGAGTGGTTTTGATTATTTCTTCTGAGAAATTCCTGTGTGCTTAGTCATTCAATCATGTCCGACTCTTTGTGAGCCCATGAACTGTAGCCTACCAGGCTCCTCTGTACATGGGATTCTCCAGGCAAGACTACTGGAGTGGGTTGCCATTCCCTTCTTCATAGGATCTTCCTGACCCAGGGATTGAACCCAGGTCTCCTGCCTTCAGAGGAGATTCTTTATCGTATGATCTCAGGGAAATTCCTAATTTTGACTAAATTCCATTGCTAATGTTGTTATCAATGTGAGTTTTAATGCCACCTTGTGACTCTACTTCCCTGTGGCTCAGACAGTAAAGCATCCGCCTGCAGTGCAGGAGACCTGGGTTCAATCCCTGAGTTGGGAAGATCCCCTAGAGATGGAAATGGCAACCCACTCCAGCACTCTTGCCAGGAGACTCCCATGGATGGAGGAGCCTGGTGGGCTACACTTCATGGGGTCGCAAAGAGTCAGACATGACTGAGTGACTTCACTTCACTTTTGTGACTCAACTAGAGAAAGTTTCATCGTATTAAAAGAAGCCAAGCAATTCAGAGAGAGTTTGAATAACACAAGGAAATACTTAGCGGAGTAAAAAGCCCATGTTTCAATCACCAACTTAATTTTGTATTCTTATTTTTTTTTTAAAAATCAAAATACCATTATTTTTGAAAAATGTCAGTCTCTCATACAGTATATTTTATTCCCTAAAGTATGTCTAAGGAGGTTCTTATATCAGTTGTGGGTGCTCAGTCACTTAGTTGTGTCCAGCTCTTTGTGACCCCATGGACTCTAGACCATCAAGCTCCTCTGTCCACGGGATTTCCCAGGTAAGCAAACTGGAGTGGGTTGCCATTTCATTCTCCAGGGAATCTTCCCAACCCAGGCATTGAAATCATGTCTCCTGCCTTGACACATGGATTCTTTATGACTGTGCTACCTGGAAAGCCCATTGCATCAGTTTCCAACAGTCAGAAATAATCCCAATGTTGCTCTTCTTTTGCCCAGGGTTAAAAGTTAATGGATTACAAAAATGTTATCACATACATTAAAATGGTTATGGAAAATTACCTTGTATTTAGGCAATCTGTCTGTCCTATGATAAATTTAATCTTACAAAATCAATCCCATGAGAACCTGCATTGAATTTTAATTGTACCTAGAAAGATTTGTCACAGAGACAGGCTCACTGCCCATTTATTTCCTTGACACAGAAGCAGACAGCACTTCCCTGCCTGCCCCTCAGTTAGACTTGGCCATGGTGCTAGTTGCACTGTTCCTGGAGTCATGGGGTCCCAGACCCAGGGCTGGACAGTGAAACCCACTCATGCACAGGCTCCTGGTCCTAACCCCCTCTGCTGGATGGTTACAGGTGAACAGGAGCACACCTGAGAGCCACATGTGGGAAACAACAATTCTACCAGACCAACCTGCAAAACATTACTTTACCAACAAAGGTACACCTAGCCAAAGCAGTGGTTTTTCCAGTAGTCATGCATGGATGTGAGAGTTGGACTATAAAGAAAGCTGAGCATCAAAGAATTGATGCTTTTGAACTATGCTGTTGGAAAAGACTCTTGAGAGTCTCTTGGACTGCAAGGAGATCAAACCAGTCAATCCTAAAGGAAATCAGTCCTGAATGTTTATTGGAAGTACTGATGCTGAGCTGAAATTCCAATATTCAGGCCACCTAATGTGAAAATCTGACTCACTGATGCTAGGAAATTTCCTGATGCTAGGAAATATTGAAGGCAGGAAGAAAAGGGGACAACAGAGGATGAGATGGTTAGATGGCATCACCAACTCAGTGGACATGAGTTTGTGCAAGCTCTGGGAATTGGTGATGGACAGGGAAGCCTGGCATGCTGCAGTCCATGGGGTCACAGTTGGACACGACTGAGTGACTGAACTGAACTGAACTGAACTATACAAGATGAAAAGAGAAGCTGGGTCCACAAAATCATTCTTAGAAGAGACCTGATTGCAGTCAGTTTAGTCCTTTTTTGTTAAAAATACCTATAGATATGTTTTGATAATGCATTGAAGTTTTTAGTTTCATTTGTAAAGTTGTGTTGCTCAGTCACTGAGTTGTCTCCAACTCTTTGCAGCCCCATAAACTGCAGCACATCAGGCTTCCCTGTCCTTCACCATTTCTCAGAGTTTGCTCAAACTGATGCCCACTGAGTCAGTGATGCCATCCAACCACTTCATCCTCTTTCCCCCTTCCCCTCTTGCTCTCAATCTTCCCCAGCATCAAAGTCTTTTCCAGTGAGTTGGCTCTTTGCTCCTCACATCAGCTGGCCAAAGTATTGGCACTTCAACTTCAGCATCAGTCTTTGCAATGAATATTCAGCGTTGATTTCTTTTAGGATTGACTGGTTTGCTCTTGCTGTCCAAGGGACTCTCAAGAGTCTTCTCCAGCATGACAATTTGAAAGTATCAGTTCTTTGGCACTCAACCTTCTCTATGCCGTATTAGTTGCAACTCTTACATCCGTACATGACTACTGGAAAAACGATAGCTTTGACTGGACAGACCTTTGTTGGCACAATGATGTCTTTGCCTCCTGTGCAGTGTCTTGAATCTCTGTCCATAGTTCCTCGGCACTCTGTCTGCCAGATCTAACCCCTTGAATCTATTATCACCTTCACTGTATAACCATAAGGGATTTTATTTAGTTGTGTTATATTTTAAGAATTATTATATTATGGTAAGAATACTTAGCATGATGTCTACTCTTTCATGAGATTTAAGTGTACAATACAGTAGGCACACTATTGTACAGCAGATTTTTAGAATTCAGTCGTCTCGTGTAGGGTTCATCTATTGTGTCAGTTTGATCAGGCTAAGGGGTGCCCAAATGGCTGGTGTAGCATCATTTCTGGGTGTGGCTGTGAGGCTCTGTGTGGAGGGATTAGCGTTTGAGTAAAGTGTGGATGGATCACCTTCAGCAATGCAGGTGGACATTGTGCAGTCTGCTGAGGGTGAACAGGACCAAAAGGAGAGCGAATTTACTCTCTGCTGAAACTGAGGCATCTGACATCTATCCTCAGGCATCAGTGCTCCTGGTCTTGGTCATGGGACTCAAACTGGGATGTGGACACTGTCAGCCCCCAGATTCTCAGGTCTTCAGACTCAGAAGGAATTACACCTCCAGCTTTCATGGCTTTTCAGCTTGAAGACGGCAAATTGCGGGACTTCTTGGCCTCCACCACCCAGGTAGCCAATTCCCATGGTAAGTCTATAGCTATATCTATTTAGCTATCATCTTTCTGTTTATTGGACTTCCCTGATGGCTTAGATGGTAAAGAATCTGCCTTCAATGCAGGAGACTCGGGTAAAATCCCTGGGTCAGGAAGATGCCCTGGAGAATGGAATGGCCACCCACTCTAGTATTCTTGCCTGGGAAATACCATAGACAGAAGGACTTGGTGGGGTGTAGTCCATGGGGTAACAAAGAGTCAGACAAGACTGAGTGATTGACACATACACATACATATCTATTTATCAATTAACTCCAATAATTTGGCCACCTGATGCGAAGAACTGACTCATTTGAAAAGACCCTGATGCTGGGAAAGATTGAAGGCAGGAGGAGAAGGCGATGACAGAAGATGATTCAATGGACGTGAGTTTGAGTAAACTCCCAGAGTTGGTGATGGACAGGGAGGCCTGGTGTGCTGCAGTCTGTGGGGTCATAAAGAGTCGGACACAAGTGAGTGACTGAATTGAACTGAAGTGATCAATCATCTATTTATAAATCCATCGCATTATCAGTCAACTATCTATGAACCATCTGTGTATCCATCTATCATAACCATGTTATCCAGTTCCTATCGTAAGTTTATATGTCTCTGTATCTCTCTATCAATCTATTTATCTATTCATCTATCATCTATCAGGCATCTGTCTATATAGGAACCATCTGTCCATCTATTGTTTAGTTGTCTACCATCTATCTAACATTCCAGTGTTCTTGCCAGGACAATCCCATGGACTGAGGAACCCGGGGGGCTGCAGTGCGTGGGTCATGAAGAGTCAGACAGGACTGAAGGAACTCAGCACTCATGCACGTGGGATCTAGTGTCCTGACTGAACCCAGCACCCCTTGCACTGGGAGCAGAGTCTCAGCCACAGGACCACTAGGGGAGTCCCGATTTTCTCCTTTCTTAAAGCTCGATGAGATTCCATTGTATGTACAGACCACCTATTCCTTGTCCATTCATCGGTCAATGGACATTTAAGTTGTTTCACATTTTGGCTGCTGTGACTAGTGCAGAGGGAATGCAGGAGTTCCCACAAATGAGATTTCTTGATCTTATGGTAGTTGTAGCTTCAGTTTTTTGAGGAACTTCCATGTTGTTTTCTATAGTGGCTGCACAATTTGCATTTTTCCCAACAAGGATTCTCTGTTCCTCCACAACCTCACTTACACTTTCCAGCTTTTGGTTTTTTTTTTTTTTTTTTAATATAATAGCCATTCTAGATTTTTTAGAACTTTCCTCAAGTCTTTGTCTTTTTAAACAACGTTGTAATTTTCTTGGAATGTAGAACAAGATTTAATGTGAATATAGAAAATATCAGATAAAATGGTTATATCATATTTGCTATGTAATTAATTTCAAATTATTTTAAAATTTGAAAATGTTCTCAAAAAACAATCAGTTAATTTGTACTTTTATTTATGTATACTTATTTTGTTGGTAAATTCATTGAAACCTCACCTCCTTGGTTACTGACCAATTCCCTCATTTGCTAAAATTATAATGATGGTGAATTTGACTTCTTGTTTTCCAAGTTTACAGGTCCACATTATATATAAGTAAAAAAACACTATTCATAAATATTTAAAAAATCATGTCTTTTGTTTTGTGAATGCCATTATTGTATTCATCATAATGTATATTATCTAGGCAATGAACTCATGGAAAACAGTGAGGCTTAGTCATCCTATGACCAACACCATAAATGAATAAATGAATTAATTTATTAATTTAATATTGAAAATATGAAATATTTTACATAAGAAAAACTTGAGAGATAATATTATGCTCTCTCAATCCTCACATTTTGTACTTTATACAGTAAGAAAAAATTTTCAAAAGTTTTAATACTAAAATTAAATGACCTGATTTTCTGATATGTCAATATTTCTGAGCACATTATGTTTTAATTATCAGTCATCAGTTCAATCACTCAGTTGTGTCAGACTCTTTGCGACCCCATGGACTGCAGCACACCAGGCTTCCCTGTCCATCACCAACTCCCGGAGCCTGCTCAAAATCGTGTTCACTGGGTCAGTGATGCCATCCAACCATCTCATCCTCTGTCGTCCCCTTCTCCTCCTGCCCTCAATCTTCCCCAGCATCAGGGTCTTTCCCTGTGAGTCAGTTCTTTACGTCAGGTGGCCAAAGTATTGGAGCTTCAGCTTCAGCATCAGTCCTTCCAATGAATATTCAGAACTGATTACCTTTAGGATGGACTGGTTTGATGTCCTTGCAGTCCAAGGGACTCTCAAGAGTCTTCTCCAATACCACAGTTCTAAAGCATCAATTCTTTGGTGCTCAGCTTTCTTTATGGGTCAACTCTCACATCCATACATAACTATTGGGAAATCATAGCTTTGACTAGACAGACTTTGTTAGCCAAGTAATGTCTCTGCTTTTTAATATGCTCTCTAGGTTGGTCACAGCTTTTCTTCCAAGGAGCAAGCATCTTTTGATTTCATGGCTGCAGTCACCATCTGCAGAGATTTTGGAGCTCAAGAAAATAAAATGCGTCACTGTTTCCATTGTTTCCCCATTGATTTGTCATGAGGCGATGGGACCAGATGCCATGATGTTTGATTTTTGAATATTGAGCTTTAAGTCAGCTTTTTCACTCTCCTATTTCACTTTCATCAAGAGGCTCTTTAGTTCCTTTTCACTTTTTGCCAAAAGTGTGGTGTCATCTGCATATCTATTTTGATGATTCCATTACATTTCTTTTTCTTCTCTGTGGTCTCTGTAAAATTTTTACTCATTTATCTCTACAGAAGTCAGGCCCAGAAGCAAGGGCATATACATAATAATTGAAACTCAAACAAACTTCAGAATGACTACTGCATGTCAGCAATGTATTGTAATTCTCAATTATCCCCACTATATTGATCTCAGGATCTTTTTGATAGTGCATGCCATCAGGAAAAAAAATATACACTGACATGTAAATGTTTTTTATTATAAACTATGTAGATGTATTAGCATGTTAAATTTGCAGTTAATTTTAATTACTTCAAAATGTAAGTTCAAATGAGATAAAATTTTTACTAATTATTTTGTATACTCACTAGTGGACATTTTTGGGCACTTTCTTTGTTATGCAAACCCTCACTTTAAATCTCACTTCTCAATTTACTTCTATTAATTTTACTTTTAGGTAAAAGAAAGTGATGGAGAGATATTTTAAGAGGAGTGTCCACACTGAAAATCAATCTCTCAAAGTGTTAGGCAACTTTTATTTCTTCAGACACACTTTTAGCCCTGGAATTATGCAGAGTAGACAGTGCACTGCCTGATAATAGTTATTATTATTGAGGTAATCAGTTCAGTTCAGTCACTCAGTCGTGTCAAACTCTTTGTGACCCCATGAATCACAGCACACCAGGCCTCCCTGTCCATCACCAACACCCGGAGTTTACTCAAATTCACGTCCATTGAGTTGGTGATGCCATCCAGCCATCTCATCCTCTGTCGTCCCCTTCTCCTCCTGCCCCCAATCCCTCCCAGCATCAGGATGTATAAATATATTATGATGTTTATATTATTCAATTTTGTCATGTTGAGTTTTAGACTTTTATATCCTGCTTATTCATTAATTCTCTTATGTTTTAATGACATCAGATGCACTCAGTCAGGACAAGTTTCAGCCTCCTGCTATGGCTACCATAAAAAATGCATTAAGAAATCACTTGGTGTGCCTGTATGCACCATCTTCAAGATTCATTACAGCATCTGATTGTTAAAATATGTAGAAACCATTTAATTATATGATATGCTTTAGCCTGGTGTTAGCCCACAGTCAGATAGCACTATAAAGATTTACCAGCTCATCTAACTAAAGCCAGGAGACATCATCTAAGAATCCCCAAAGGACTTATATACAGGAAGACCTGAATTATCTGGAGACTGAGTTTCTGGCAGTATGCAGCATTGGAGTGCATAGGACTGCAATAGCGATGCAATAGTGATGAAAACACCGGAAAGAGACAAATGAGAAGCAAGGGAAAACAGCAGACCCTAGGAGATCAGAGGAAAGGAGTCTGAAAGAATGGAAAAATGGTTCAGAGCTAGGGCAGTTAGCAGCAAGAACCATGAGAGTAGAACAGAGAGAGGTAAAGTAATGACAAGGAAGATATATTTCTCCATGTTACTGTGACACCAGCAGCTCTCTAACCATCCATCCCTCCCAAATCCTTTACTGCACAACTCCTCACAGCACCTTAGTGGTAGGAGGATCATGCATTCTGTTTTCCCTGGGGCATTTGAGAGAGCAACCTAAGCTATTCAATAATGATGAATAAAATGTTGAATAATTTTAACACTTCCTATCTGTAGTATGAAACTTCCCAGATGGCTCAGCAGAAAAGAGCCCACCAGTAAATGCAGGAGATGCAGGAGACCTGGGTTTGATCTTCCCAGGGAAGATCCCCTGGAGGATGAAATGGCAACCCATTACAGTATTCTTGCCTGGGAAATCCCATGGACGGAGAAGCCTGGAGGATTACAGTCCATAGGGTTGCAAAGAGTTAGACATGACTGAGCAACTGAGCACACACGCACATCTACAATACAGGATTCTAATGAATGCATGCACGTGTAATGGAATAATTCCACTCCATAATCCTAAGAAATAGAAACTGCTATGGTCATCACTCTAAAGATGAGGGAAAGGATCCACAAAGAGATTAAAGGCCTGATCGGTAGACACCCAGATTATAAAATAGCAGAGGACATTTGAACCTGACAGCTAAACTACAAAAAACATTGGCTCAAGAAATAGTGAATCAGCTTCACTCATGTGCTAAGCACTATTCTACACATTCTGGATACACAAGTGTCCAACCCAGAAGGTTCCTGCCATCATAGAGTTCTCTATATGGCCTCAACAGCTGAAAAAGTCACCAGCATATTCTAGAATAACAGCAATAATCTCATTAAATATTAGCACCTAGCAGAAATTTTCAGTAAATGATTATTGCCCCTAATTCAACAGCAAATCAGTCAAATGTTTTGCAGAGAGAAATATTACACTAATATAATGAAGATTTTTAAAAATTACAAAAGTCCTAATATCCCACAAAAAGTTTCCTTTTATTTGAAGAAGCAGTATTTCAGATCATCTTCTTGAAGTAGGTAACATTCATTCCTAGATCCTACAGCCTCAACATCACCTATCTGAGAGTAAGCAAAACACCAACTGACTTTCAAAATTAAGTCCCTGGGGACTGTAGTTTTAGTTGATTCCAGATGCATTTTATTAAGAAGAGAAACTTCAAAGTTCATTTTATTAAATAACATTCAGATGCAGTAAAATGTTATACTTCAGTTAACAGGAAAACCTAATTATCTGGGAAAGGTCATTCTCTTGTGATATTAAGAGAAACCAGAAATAAGGCCCATTTCCTGAGAGAGGTAGGCATTTTTCTTGACTTTGCATATTCACATTGAAGGAATAAGAAAATTAATCTTTGGAATTACAAATCTCCTCTGACACATTGGTGTTAAGTAACTGTTGTTAATGGATCTGCACATAGAACTGCACTCTGAGTTTCCATTTGTTGCTTTCTCTCTAAGTTTTCTGCCTTAACCATTACTCACCAAGGAGAGCTGTCTCTCTGATTTGACATGTGCTCTTTCTTTAAATTCTTTTTCAAACCTACAGTTGGGGAAAGTGTTGGTAATAATACTCATATGGAGGTTTTCTCTCTAAGTGAGCTTAATTTCCTTGTGTTTCATGGTATCGTGTTAAATGAAGTTGTAGTCTTCCATGTATAGCCTCATTTATTATTGAAAATAGATAGTTGGAGAAGTAATCATTGAGTAATGGGTATTTTGCTTTTATTCCTTCTTTAAAAAAACATTTCACAAATATAACTTGGCAATAACACAGACATGCAGCAAATCTTGTGGCACAAAAGTTATTTTAAAATAGTCACGGAAAGTAAACAACAGATGAAATGAGCTTTGGAACATTTATCCAGTTGACAATAAGATTATCATGGTGCCAAAGAACTTGTAGTCAACTGGTCCAAAAAGTCAAATATCTTTGTTTTGTTTCAAAGTATATTAATACATTAATACCAAGAAAAGCAGGCTTCCCAGGTGACTCAGTGGATAAAGAATCCACCAGCAATGCAGGAAACATGGGTTCAATACTCAGGTCAGGATGATACTCAAAAGGAAGGCATGGCAACCCACTCCAGAATTCTTGCCTGGAGGATCCCTTGAATAGAGGAGTCTGGAGGGCTATAGTCCATGGGGTCACTAAGAGTTGGACACAACTGCAGTGATTGCACACGCACACTCTCCAAGAAGAGCACTAATGGTTTTACATTGTCATTTAGTTGCTAAGTTGTGTTTGACTCGCTTGTGACTGCATAGACTGTAGCATGCTAGGCTCCGCTGTCCATGGGATTCTCCAGGCAAGAGTATTGGACTGGGCTGCCATTTCCTTCTCCAAAGGATCTTCCAAACCCAGGGATCGGACCCGAGTTTCCTGCATTGCCAGGTAGATTCTTTACTACTGACCCCCCAGGGAAGCCCAGTTTTACAGGAAGTAACAACAAAAAGGCAGTCCATGTTTATTTAGGAGCACATTTTACTGGAGCTAAGAAATACATAAGTAGCTTCATTCCTGTCTTCATGCTTTCAAGCACGGATACAGATAATACAGACATGGTTAAGAAACAAGCTCTCAGAGCAATAAAGAAATGACAATAAAACAAAAAACACAATCTCTTTTTATTAAGGAGAAATATTTGCATAACTTTTGTTGTTTAGTCTCTAAGCTAAATCATGTGCAACTGTTTGCAACTCCATAGGCTGCTGCTTGCCAGGCTTCCCTGCCCTTCACTATAGCTTTTAATAGCTTCAAAAGAGTGACCAATTTCAAACACTTAGATAATTCAACTCGGTGATAAAAATTGGAATACAATCCAGGTGTTCTAGTCCTGGCCCAATGTTCTAGTTCTTTCCTTTCTGGCACACACTGAATCCAATGAGCCACCTGTGTCCGTGAACTCTATTGGAAGAGTGTGAATGCCAAACACTTAACATTTATGGACTGAGATGGTCCCTGTGAAAGTTTACAGTCAACTTAAAAATGAAATAACATAGCTAACACAGAACGTACATTCACAACAAAATCCCAGCTCTCAACAAATCTGTGCTGTCTTGGTTCAGCCATAAGTTCTTTCAGTTAATTCCAACAGTTTTGCTGGCCTTAGCCTTCTTTTTGGTTTTCCCTTCCATCACAGTAAAAGTTTTGTACCTGATCCTCTTTCCTAGAATAACTCACCGTGTTCTCTTGGTTCTATTACATCTGAAGTACCACTGGATACTGAACATTAACTATCCATCATTTTTTAAATAATGCTTATATTTTAATGAATGATTGTGTGAGTTTGCTAGGATTGCTGTAGCAAAGCACCACAACATGTGGTCATACTAGAACAGGGTGAATTTTCCATGTGTGTGCCCAGATGCCTGGTCGTGTCTGACTCTTTACAATCCCATGGACAGTAGCCCTCCAGGATCCTCTGTCCATGGGATTTCCCAGGCAAGAATATTGGACTGGGTTGCCATTCCGTTCTTCAAGGAATCTTCTGGACCCAGGGATCAAACCCACTTCTCCTGAGTCTCCTGCACTGGCAGGCAGTTTCTTTACCACTGTGAGGGTTGTCCCTAGTCCAATATTAAGGGTGTCCTTATAATAAAAGAGGAAATTGGGACATAGACACACCTACCTCTACAATAATCCTATTCCTAGATAAATCTGAGGCACTGGGGGTTAAGAATTCAATATATGAATTTTGGAAGAATATGATTCAATCCAAACAGTAATGTATACTTAAGAAAAAATTCAAACCATTAACAATAGAATTCAGTGATAAGGAAGTCTTTCTCCCCCTAAATCTTGATCCAGACCAGGTTTTCCTTTTCCAAGATTACTGGTAAAAGTTCCTTTTCTTTCCACAGATAAACTAAATAAAACTAAGTATGATTATGTAGATATATTTTTCACACACGTTCTGGCTTGCCATAAAGTTACTGTTCTTGAATCTCCTTATTTTCAAATAATTAAGATTTTTTTAAGAAAGAGAATAACAAATGCAACTTTGTGAAAAGAGAAGACATTAAAAATCACTCCCATTCTGACAACTAAGCCTGTAGAGTCCTCTGTCCCTGTATTGCCACCTGCATTCCATACACCACGCTAGCTGTGGAGTAATAATTAATCATTGCACATGTAACTAAATGTTTTATTGGTCTTTTCTTAACCTGCTCTAACTACTAGCAGCCTGGATGGAGTTACATGTGGTAGTCACAATAATTGTCTGGGGGTGAGACACTCCAGGGCTTCCCAGGTGGCCCACTGGTATAGAATCTGCCTGCCAATGCAGGAGACACAGGAGACGTGGGTTTGATCCCTGGGTCAGGAAGATCCCCTGGAGAAGGAAATGGCAACCCCCTCCAGCATTCTTGCCTGGAGAGTGCCATGGGCAGAGGAGCCTGGTGGGCAACAGTTCATGGGGCTGTAAAGAGCCAGACATGACTGAAGACTGAGCATACAGGCCCTTGAGACACTGCAGGTTTCTCTCAACGATGCCTGAGACGAATGAGGATGAGGACAAGGCTGGAGGAGGACTGACAGTCCCCCAGGCCTAAAGTATGAACAACAACTAAACAGCTATTGTTTAAGCTCCTGCAATGCTGGGGCTATTTCACACAGAACAAAACTCACAGCCCATTCCATTTTAGCTAATAAACATACTGTGGCTCTTACATTATTTTAAAAAATCCAGTGATGTGAATGGCACTCATTTTTCAGTCCGTTCCTTCCCAACTTTCTTTTGATTACTGTTCAATGATGTGTGTTTTATTCTCCACTTATGTTTTTTTTTTCTCTTTTATGACATTTTCTTGTAGGCAGCATAGGTTGAGCCTTGTTTTTCTATCCAAATGAACAGTCCATTGTTTTTAACTGGAATAATTGTATTTACATTCACATTTTGTGTATTATTGATATGCTCATCGCAGTCTACTATCTTCCTATTTTTTTTCTATTTTCCTGATATGTTCTTTTCTAACTTATTCTTTTCTCAATTTGTTTCACATTAACTGAGCATGTTTAAAACAACCAATATTCATTTAGCGACTATATACATTCTGTGACTCCAGCTTATCTCCTTTTCTGGCTTACTAGTTCCAAATGTATTTTATTTCTCTTGTGCCCACTTTAGGATTTGCTGTACCCTGTAGTATAGTATGGGCTTCCCAGCTGCCTCAGCAATAAAGAGTCTGCCTGCTAATGCAGGAGATAGAGGCAGGAGATGAAGCTTTGATCCCTGGTTGGGAACATCCTCTGGAGAAAGAAATGGCAGCCCACTGCAGTGTTCGTGCCTGGGAAATCCCATGGACAGAGGAGCTCAGTAGGTATAGTAGTATACTATGTTTCAAGTACTATTATGCCACCTCACATATAAGAACCTTAAAATATTCTATTTCTCTTTCTTTCATTTCAACATTTGGGATGTTATTTTCATTTTGTACATGTAATTACTGTTAATTGTGTTATATATGCCATAATACATTATTACTTTTTAATAACTATTTTTAATAAAAATACTTTATTTATGTACCAAATATTTAAAAAAAAATATTGTGATGGTGGATAATAAAATTCACTAATCTGGGACAAGCCGATAACCATCAATATCAAGGGAATCAGCTAAGAATGATGTGATTGTAAGTAAAAATGTCGAAAGTATTTTCAAAAATACTTTAATCTGTCAGCTCTCTTGTTTTTCTTTGAGGGTACAAAGTCTCACATTTTAGGCCACTTGGGGGGGTTCCACAACTCACTTACACTTTAATTTTATTTTATTTTGTTCTCATTGTGTTTCATTGTATATAGCTTCTATTCTGACACATTCACATTTTTACATTTCTACCTTTGTGTATATATTATTTGCCATTAATCCCATCTATTGATTCACATTGGTGTATGGCCTAAACCAACACAACACTGTAAAGCAATTATCTTCCATTTGAAAATAAAAACTTAAAAAATCCCATCTAACATATATTTTTAATCTCAGACAGTGTGATTTTCATTTCTAGGAGTTTTATTTGGCTCAGAAAGTGAAGTGAAAACTGCTCAGTCCTGTCCCACTCTTTGCAACCCCTTGGAATTCTCTAGGTCAGAATACTGGAGTGGGTTACCTTTCCCTTCTCCAAGGGATCTTCCCAAGCCAGGGATTAAGCCCAGGTCTCCTGCATTGCAGGTCGATTCTTTTTCAGCTGAGCAGGAGACAATAATTTTTTTCCATTTCCATAGTCAGCACTGACAAGGAGTCCCTTGTTGACCAGACTCTGCCCAGGCCCCATGCAGTCTTCTCCTGGTGGACCTCCACCTCGGTGGAAAAAACTGAAGCCTCTCCACACAAGTGACCTGTCCATTCCTTCAAAACACCCACATCCATACACACTCTGGTAGACAAGACATGAACAAACACTGATGTGGCTTCATACAGCTCAGGGTTGCGTTCCTAGGGGTACACTTCCCCTTGTAGGATGCCTGCATGAAAAAGTTAGTGGACTGTTCCTGCCAACTCCTGAAGGGGGGCCCACCTCCCAGCCTCGGTGGGCAAAGGGAGGCTGACTTGGATCAGCTCTGAATTGCAACCCAGATGGGCTTCATGCCTGGATGTGTGCGTGTGTGTGTGTTCAGTCACTCAGTCGTGTCTGACTCTTTGCAGCCTTATGGACTATAGCCCACCAGGCTTCTCTGTCCATGGGAATTCCCAGGCAAGAATACTGGAGTGGGTTGGCATTTCCTTCTCCAGAGCAATCTCGACCCAGATATCAATTTCCTTCTCCAGAGCAATATCGACCCAGATATCAAACCCCTGTGTCCTGTACTGGCAGGCAGATTCTTCCACTGAGCCCTCACCATGACTGTTTTCAAACTACAGTAGTCCCCACTCCTGGCTCCCTCACTCTGTTTAAAACATCCAGTCTCTTCTGTACAAATGCATGCTGTGTTCAGTCCATGCTGGACCCTCTTACCTATTGCAACAGAAATTCTAACTAAAAATCTGTCCTGACCACTTTAGAGTCTGGCTTTGTTATGGCTGAGGCTGTATTTAGTCTTTTTTCCAGCTTCAGGAACACGTGGAATACAGTTAAAATAACTGTGTAATTGTCTTCTTCTGTTAATTCTTGCTTATTACTTACTGCATAAGAAAGGACAATCTTTAAGAAAAGGCTGCCTTTGTCCCACCTATTAGCAATGACTTTCTCTTTAACCTGTACCCCTTGGATGACTGGTTTCTCTTCACCTGATGGAAATGCAAACTGTTCCAGCTGTGCTTGGGCTCAGAAGTGCTTTGTCTCCAGGGTTTCTTCCAGGTGAGGGTCACCCCAGTCTCCTACGATTTTCCTGCACAAGTGCATGGATTCCTTACTCACTTGGAGACACCTGGAGGGTCAGAAGCAGAACTCTAGAGAGTTCCTGCCCACAGATTCTCCTGTGGGGCAGCCCACCGCCTGCCCCTTGGAGCCCTGGGAAGCGGCTCTGTTCCTGACTCTGTGAAACCACCAGGCTCCCCGGGGCAGTCCCTCCCTGGGACACCCACTCCAGAAGGTAAGGGAGGCAGTTACCAGGTTCCTCTCCTGTGTTTCTTCTGTTTCAGGCCTCGGTGGCTTGTATTTTCTAAGTCTGGTAAACTGTTGTTTGATCAGTTTTGCCTGGTTCTTTTTTATAGGCTGGAGCAGTGGCCTCTGCCATTCTTGGCACCAGGGACCAGCTTTGTGGAAGACAATTTTTTCACAGATCAGGACAGGAGTGGGGTGGGGTTGGTTTGGGGTGTTTCAAGCGCAGTACATTTATTGTGCATTCTCATTATTACATTAGCTTCACCTCAGCTCATCAGGCATTAGATCCTAGAAGTTGGGAGCCCCTGCATTAAAATATATAGCATGTCAAAAGTAACTTTGATTCTATCCTTCTGTAATTGCCCACATTTTCCCAACCCAGTAGATTTTGAGAAAAAGAATATAGCTGTTAAATTTTGAATCTTGACTTTATTTCACAGATCATGTTCTATCAATCAACAAGCTTTAAAAATAATTTTCAAATCTGTCCTCTTCTCAAATTCCCAACTCTGCCACTATTTTCAAAGACATCATGACTTTCACCAAAATTTTCACAATTCCCGACTAACAATTTGATAGGGCCCACAGGGGGCTCATTGTTAAGATGGCTCATTATGTTCACCTGGCAAACAAAGAATACATTCACAGTGACCCTTGAGACTGACCAAATTGCCCAAACGACATTCTGTTTTCTGACTGGCACCTACCTTCTCAAAGCTATGAGACCACCAGATTCTAGACCTCCGGCTATGAGACCACAGGACTCAACTACAGGCTGAAAATTAACCATCTCTTCAGAGAAATTTTCATGGGTGGGGTTTAAGAAAGACCCTGTCAGGCACCAGTTCTCCTTAAGGGCCAGTCACCCTCTTGTTTCCCTTTAATAAATTCCACTTTCGCCTGACTGCCCGGCTCACTCTTTCTCCCCACTCGCCTCACATTCTGGTGCTGAAACCCGGGAGGGAAGGTCCTCCAGGTGGTGGTCCTCCTGTGGGCCCCTCCCTTGGACCTTGCCGAGAAACTGAGATGAGCTTTGGGACAGGACTCTCCACCGCCATGCTGGACTGACATCCACACTGGCCCATATTTCATCTGGTTAAGGCTGAGTGAAATCCCATTCTCTCTCTCTCACCTCGTTTCCAAGACCGAGCACTAGGCGGGAGGATCTCCACGGCTCTGGGGCCCTCAGTCTTGTGCCCCATCTGACTTTGAAATAGGGGACTTCCATTACTCTCTGAGAAAGTCCTGAGAACGGGGATGCCTTTTCTCTCGGACCTTTCCCATTTTCTCTCGCCGTTGTCTAACCTCCCTGTTCGACCACAATGGGAAATTCTCAATCCCAGCCCTCAAAATTTACTCCTCTAGGATTCCTTCTCCAAAACCTAAAAGCCCTGGGCTTCCACAGGGAGATAAGACCAAAAAGATTTATTTACTATTCTAATACTGTCTGGCCACAGTACAGACTTGATAACAGGCCCCGTTGGCCAGAAAATGGAGCTCTCGATAACAATACTCTACAAAACCTTGATAACTTCTGTTGCCACAATGGCAAGTGGTTAGAAATCCCTTACGCTCAGGCTTTCTTTGCTCTGGACCCTCCCTCTGTGAATCCTGCTCTACTTCTCAGATACTCTTAGCCCACTCTGGGCCACATCCTCCTAGTACAATGTCTCCCGATCCCTGTTCAGACTTTTCTTCTTCGTCCTTCTGACCACAGCCCACCTCCTATGGCTCCCAATCCTGATCCAGATCCAGTTCCACAACCTCCACTTAATGCCCCCTCCTCCTTCCCTCCTCTCAGGCAGCCAACCCCCTTCCCTGCCTGTGCCAGCGACAAGCTCTGAGACCTCAGCCCCACCCTCTACCCCGTGGGTCCCAAGGCTTTACCCCTACATCCCCTCACGGTGGATCCCGAATCCCAAACAAGTTTAAAACAGCAAACTCCACCGCAGGGCCCCACCCCTGCCCCTGCCCCTCTCCTCCCTTCAGGGGAAGAAGTTGGAGCAGAAGGTATTGTTGCGGTTCAAGTCCCATTCTCCCTCCCTGATCTGTCTCAGGCTGAAAAGCGTCTTGGCTCCTTCTCCTCACACCCTGATAATTATCTAAAAGAATTCAAGTATCTTACCCAGTCTTACGACTTAGCCTGGCATGGTATTTACATCATCCTCTCCCCCACTCTTCTCCTGGAAGAGAAGGAACGACTATGGCAAGCCACTCAGGCTCCTGCTGCTGAGATGCCTAGGACGGAGGACACAAAGGCATAGGGGCCACGGCTGTCCCCCAAGAGACCCCCAACTGGGGTGATCAGGCAGGGATACCTGGATGAGCAGCTGGTAATCACATGGTTGCTTGCCTCATTGTGGGCCATCAAAAGGCAGGGCATAAAGCCATCAACATTGATAAGCTCCAGGAAATAACTCAAAGACTAGATTAAAACCCGGCACAATTTCTAGCCAGGTTAACGGAAGCCCTACAAAAATATACGAAATTAGACCCCACTTCAGCAGAGGGTACCATTGTTCTTAACACCCATTTTATCTCCCAGTCATCCCCAGATATCCAAAAGAAACTAAAAAAGGCAGAATAAGGCCCTCAAGCCCCTCAATGAGGCCTTTTAAATTTAGCCTTTAAGATTTTCAACAACTGGGAAGAACAGGCAAAGCTACAGAAGGCCCAACGAGATCAGGCCAAGTACCACCTTTTAGCCACTGCCCTACGTGGCTCCAAGCCTCCATCAACCAGCAAAGAAAGGAAGCCACCTGGGCCCTGCTTCATATGCGGCAAAGAAGGCCCCTGGGCTGCTCATGCCTAAACCAAGGCCCCCTCCAGGTCCACGTCCCAGTAGTGGCAGAAAGGGACATTGGAATGTCGACTGCACAAACCCCCTCCAGGGATCCGGACATCCCCTCCTGGTCCCAAGCAGGAGTCCTCTGACCCAGCTCTGCCTAGACTCCTCCAACTCGCCGCTGAAGACTGAAGATGCCCAGGGCCCGGGCCCCGACTCTCATCACCACTACGGAGCCCAGGGTAATTCTTACAGTGGCAGGTAAGCCGATCTCCTTTCTCATTGACACGGGGGCCACTTGCTCTGCTATGCCAGCCTGCTCAGAAAAACCAAGGCCTCCCAGGTCTCTGTTATGGGGGTTGATGGTTTAATATCTATGCCACAAATAACTGAACCTCTACCTTGCACACTTTAAGATACCCTGTTTTTCCATTTGTTTCTCATATTCCCCAAACACCCCACTCCTATTCTTGGGAGAGACCTTCTCTCAAAATTCAAAGCATCTATTACTAACCCAAGCCCACTCTCTGATCTAGCCTGGCTTTTGCTCCTCAACCCCACCTCCTCTTCCCCCACCCCATTGCTCTCCTTGTCTGTAAACCCCATAGTTTAAGACAGAGGCAATCCATCTGTTGCCTGTCACCATGCTCCAATGTGTATCTGTCTCAAAGACCCCTCTGAATTCCCCAATCAACCACAATGCCCCATCTCCCAAAAACATCAACAGGGGTTAAATCCTATCATCACTAAACTGTTACATCAGGGCCTCTTGCACCCAACTCACTCTCCCTATAACACCCCTGTTTGACCCATCAAAATGCCAAACGGCTCCTATCACCTGGTCCAGGGCCTGAGGCTCATCAGTGCAGCTGTTATCCCCATACACCCAGTAGTTCCAAAGCCCTATACTCTTCTCTTTCTCATTCCCTCTTCCACTACCCACTTCACTGTTCTAGACCTCAAGGATGCCTTCTTTACTACACCTTTACACCCAGACTCTCAAGACCTCTTTGTCTTGACCTGGACTGATCCAGACAATCATTGCTCCCAACAGCTGACAGGGACAGTCCTCCCACAAGGTTTTTGTGATAGCCCTCATTTCTTTGGCCAAGCTCTAGCAGAGACCTAACCTCTCTTGACCTTGCTCTGAGTACTGTCCTCCAATATGTGGATGATCTCCTCCTTTGGAGTCCTTTCCTTACACACTCAACAACACACTATACAACTCCTCAATTTTCTAGCTGATCACGGCTATCAAGTATCTCCCACCAAAGTTCAGTTCTCTCTTCCTAGGGTCGCCTATCTCAGAGTCCTTTTAACACCAACAAAAAGATATATTACTATATCTATATCTAAATTACTATATAGAAAGTCCCTTATATTCACCCTACCACTCTCTACATGAAAAACAGAGATTCTGTCCTTCTTGGGGTTAGCTGGATATCTACGCCTCTGGATTCCTAATTTTGCCCTCTTGGCACAACCCCTATATCAAGCCACCCAAGGAGGTCTTTCAGAGCCCCTAGAACTAAAATCAAATATCCATTTAGCCTTTGATACCCTTAAGCAAGCCATTCTCTCAACCCCAGTCTGACACCTCCTGATCTTCTCACGCCTTTATTCTCCACTACTGAGAGACGCAAAATTGCCCTAGGAGCTTTGGGACAAAACTAGGCCCCTTCCTTCACCCCTGTTGCTTATCGCTGAAAGCAATGAGATCCCACACTTCAAGGACGGCCAGCCTGCCTACTACATCCTCGGGCAGCAGCTGCACTCTTCACTCAGGAAAGTAAAAACTGACTTTTGGAGCACCCACTGTCATTTGTTCACCACATGACTTTAAGGACTGACTTTCTCACAAATCAATGACCCTTCTGTCTCCTTCACGCATGCAGCTAGTTCATGTCACCCTTCTCAAATATCCTGAGTTCTCCTTTGAATGCTGTCCTACTCTCAACCCTGCCACCCTTATCCCTAATTCTTCTGAGCCCTCCATCCATATTTGCAAAGAGGCGTTAGAATACCTGATGCCCCATTTCTCCCACATTTCCTCAACCCCTTTAAATAACCCTGGCTTTACTTGGTATGGAGAAGGAAATGGCAACCCACTCCAGTATTCTTGCCTGGAGAATCCCATGGACAGAGGAGCCTGATGGGCTACAGTCCATGGGGTCACAAAGATTCGGACACGACTGAGCAACTTCACTTCACTTTACTTGGTATATTGATGGCAGCTCCTCTACACCATCAGAAAGAAAAAAGGTAGCTGGATATGCAGTTGTCTCTGAAACCAAAATTACTGAATCCCAACCTCTCCCCTCGGGAAAGTGGAAGTGTTAGTTGTTTAGTAGTGTCTGACCCTTTGTGACCCCATGGACTGTAGCCCACCAGGCTCCTCTGTCCTTGGGATTTCCCAGGCAAGAATACTGGAGTGGGTTGTCATTTCCTTCTCCAGGGGATCTTCTTGACCCGGGGAATGAACCCAAACTAACATCTCTTGCAATGGCAGGCAGATTCTTTACCACTGGTGCCACCTAGGAAGCCCGTGGAGACTAAATGAAGCCTATTTCCTGTCAAAAAACAAGGAACACAGGAAGCCTTTTGTACCCTGGTCCCCCTCGGGGTCCTGGTTCCTTGAACGTGGGCTGAGATGGGCAACAAAGTGGTTAGTCTTGAAGGACTTATCTGGTGGTAAGACACAGGATTCCTACACTGCTGAATAAATTATAGGTGTTTCAATAAGGAAATGCAGACTTTAAAAGAATGCTTTTGAAGAATAAATGAGATAGAGAAGTGCACATGAAAAGAAATTTCTCTTATACTGTATGGGATATGATTGCAAAGGGCATCACATCTGTGTGTCTGTGTCCTTGAGGATGAGAGCTTGGTGGAACATTGCCCATGTTTGTGCTTTGAAATTTCTCCTATCATGCACCCTTTACCCCTGTTTAACCACAGTGATTTGGAATTCAGATAAATAAGTACTTTAGTTGCCATAAACAGACCTGTCGTTGGCTCCAGAATAGACCTGCATTCAATGTGCCTCATTATCTCATTGCTTTTTGGGTTCAGACTCTTTATAATAACATTGATGCATAGTTCCTGCTTTAAAAATCAGTATCTTTTACAGAGAAGAGACAGAAATTCAGTGTTTTATTACACTACCATTTATTACATAATGAATACTGTTGTTAGATAACTTATTCCTTTCTTACTGTATACTTATATACTATATACTTGACTTATAGCTTAGAACACTATTAAAAAACTATAAAATATTTATGTGAAAGAGTATTTTGTAAGCCTCAGTTAAGTACTTACTTTAGCTGCCTGGCCTCCTTCTTACAGGGCTGGTCAGTCCCTCATTGTTCAGGTGTGAGATCCTTTTAATCCTTTGTGAGTACTTAACAAACAAACAAACAGAAAGCCCATTGAGGAGCTTTCTGGAATAGCCATATTGATTTTCTCTTCACAATGGGACCAATTATGACTTCATCACCAGAACATATTTTGAGATCGTCCTAGCTCTACTAAATGGTTCTTGTAATTTCTGATCATATAACTGTTCTAAATGTTGGTATATGTCCATAACATTTCATTGCCATGTGTTTTTTCTTCTCTCCAGAGCAAAATGTCTTTTATGCTAAGGTTCTAGTCTCAAAGACATCCACTCTGAATAATGGATTTTCCTTTTGATACACTGTGCTATTCTTCCTATCTTCTTTATTTTACCAATCAAAATGTATCCTTTCTTTAGTTCCATATATCTGAAGGTTCTTTCTACTACACATTTGTAATAGGTCTATTCTGTTACAGTGTCACATTTGTTGCTTTATAGCTCATATTTGTGCCTTAGAAGAAGAGAGTAAAGGTCATCCACTTGAAATGTTTAACAAACTAAAAGAACTCGCCTTCAATTATTTAACTTTGTCAAGGAATTTGTACTAGTTGAAATTAGGTTTGCCTTCAATAATTAGACAATGTAGAGTATCAGTTGCTCAAGCAAGAGATCTGTTTAATTCTTTGTTTCCAAAAGGCATCAGAGCATAGGCAGACAAGGGACGAAGTGATCCTACTGTAGTTCTGGTCTTGACACTCTGTGGCTCTGTTTGACTTCTCAAGTAATAGCCATTTCTACTTCCAGGTAGCCAACAAGAAGGAAAATTGATGTAGAAATTCTCACTTCTTTTTAAATTACTTTGTAATTAATAAGATACAAATGCAGAAAGTTGTGTAAATCAAATATACCACTAATAAACTTCCATAAGGCTTTATAACTATGACCCAATTAAGAGATAGTAATCTTGCCATACATCACAGACCTCTACTTGTCACCTCAAAACCCCAACCTTCTCTTCCTTCTCTAAGAGTGATTATGTGTGCATGCATGCATGCTAAATTACTTCAGTTGTGTCCAACTTTTTGCAACCTTAGGGACTGTTGCCTGCCAGACTCTTCTGTCCATGGGATTTTCCTGCAAGAATACTGGAGTGGGCTGCCATTTCCTTCTCCAGGGCGTCTTCCCAACCCAGGGATGGAACCCTTGTCTCTTATGTCTTCTACATTGGCGGGCAGGTTCTTTACCACTAGTGCCACCTGTATAAAACTTATTTTTCCTCACAGATTTATTGCTTATGTGAATACAGCTAAACTTTATAATTTAGTTTACCTATGTGTGTGCACTTAGTAGTTCAGTTGTGTCTGACTCTTTGCTACCCCATGGACTGTAACCCACCAGGATCCTCTGTCCCTGGAATTTTCCAGGCCAGAATACTGGAGTGGGTTGCCATTTCCTACTCCAGAGTTTACCAGTATGTCATATTAGTTTCTTTATATCAGTGTAATTCCCTCTATCTTTCTCATTTTTACTTTGTGGCTTGCAGTTTATTTGGTGAGGAACCCTAATGATGTCTCATCTAGTTTCTTACAGTCAAGACTTTGCCGATTGCATTTATCTTGTGCACTTAACATGTTCCTCTATCCTCCAAGTTCATGTGAATTGTGAGGTGAATCCAGAGGCTGTGTCTGATTCACTATTGATGGTTTTCCACGACTGGCCACTGCTGAGTTTTATCTTAGAAAACACACAATGCCCATCAATGCTTTTTGCACACAACTAATTAGTGTATTAGGAGTTGCAAAATGGTGATATTACAATTCCATCATTCTACTTCCATTTATCTTTTGTAATACTTCTATACAGGGAAATTGTGTCTCACCTTCTATTTGAGGTAAATTCTAAATAGAAAAGGCAAGATGGATGCTAAATAACTTTAGAAAAACAAGATTGCCTAGTGTAATATAGAGGTGACCAGTCCAGTATTATTTTGGAAGGTTAATGAGCAATGAATTAAACCATATTCAAAATGTTTTGACCTAGGTATTAGCTTTCAAAGTTTATGTTTACCACTCTTTGGCCAATGGAAACTTTTGTAATTGATTGCCAAGTCCTTCAGGTCTTCACCCAATGTCCATGATAGTTTTCCATTTCTCTGATGGTCCATGATATGTTTGCTATCTCTCTGGTGTCCTAAAATGGCACAGTTTGTCTTGTATATTCCTTGCTCTATTCCAATAATCAGTAATTTTCCCAAGAAATGCTGATTTTCTTTAGTGGGAAGTAAAAATTAAAGATCTGTACCAGGCATCTGTGGACTAATATTCACTGGATTGGTTATAATTTCTAGGTATTTATAGTGGAATCTGAATACAAAATTTTGTGTCATTTTAGATTTCATTAATTTCTTCAATCTTGAATCTATATATTTAAAAATTTCAAACAGTGTGTGTGTGTGTGTTTATTTTTAAGAAAATTGTGGAGAGAACTAATTACCATTGATAACTGATAAGTTCTATTTCATATTACACATAAAACTTTTTCAGATAATGACACTTTCATAACCATCAGTAATTTGACTGACATGTGTTCTTACTATTCAAACTTCATTTTTCACAGCTGTACTTACCTACATGGTCAAAGCAAATAACTACTGCAAACTGTGCAGTCTTCCATTCATATATCTCTTGCAATTTCAGTTCTGTGTGTAAAGCTGTATCTCTTGGGTTCATAATCAGTATTATGTTACTGTACGTCCAGTTATTTTGAAATGTCTAATATCCAGCATGAAAATATGTAGGCAATAAAGGCAATTTCAGTTTGTGGACACAACATTACCTGAGTTCCTGCATTCAGTTCAATTCAGTCGCTCGGTCATGTCTGACTCTTTGCGACCCCAAGAACCACAGCACACCAGGCCACCCTGTCCATCACCAACTCCCTGAGTTTACTCAAACCCATGTCTATTGTGTCAGTGATGCCATTCAACCATCTCATCCTCTGTCATCCCCTTCTCCTCCAGCCCTCAATCTTTCCCAGTATCAGGGTCTTTTCAAATGAGTCAACTCTGCACATCAGGTGGCCAAAGTATTGGAGTTTCAGCTTCAACATCAGTCCCTCCATTGAACACCCAGGACTGATCTCCTTTAGGATGGACTGGTTGGATCTCCTTGCAGTCCAAGGGACTCTCAAGAGTCTTCTCCAACACCATAGGTCAAAAGCATCATTCTTCAGTGCTCAGCTTTCTTTATAGTCCAACTCTCACATCCATACATGACTACTGGAAAAACCATAGCCTTCACTAGATGGACCTTTGTTGGCAAAGTAATGTCTCTGCTTTTTAATATGCTGTCTAGGTTAGTCATAATTTTCCTTCCAAGGAGTAAGCATCTAGTAATTTCATGGCTGCAGTCACCATCCACAGTGATTTTGGAGCCTAGAAAAATAAAATCAGCCACTGTTTCCACTCTTTCCCCATCTATTTGCCATGAAGTGATGGGACCGGATGCCATGATCTTAGTTTTCTGAATGTTGAGCTTTAAGCCAACTTTTTCACTCTCCTCTTTCACTTTCACCAAGAGGCTCTTTATTTCTTCACTTTCTGTCATAAGGGTGGTGTCATCTGCATATCTGAGGTTATTGATATTTCTCCCGGCAATCTTGATTCCAGCTTGTGCTTCTTCTAACCCAGCGTTTCTCATGATGTACTCTGCATATCAGTTAAATAAGCAGGATGACAATATACAGCCTTGATGTACTCCTTTTCCTATTTGGAACTAGTCTTTTGTTCCATGTCCAGTTCTAACTGTTGCTTTCTGACCTGCATACAGGTTTCCCATCTCTTTCAGAATTTTCCACAGTTTATTGTGATCCACACAGTCAAAGGCTTTGGCATTGCCAATAAAGCAGAAATAGATATTTTTCTGGAACTCTCTTGCTTTTTTGATGATCCAGTGGATGTTGGCAACTTGATCTCTGGTTCCTCTATCTTTTCTAAAACTAGCTTGAACATCTGGAATTTCATGGTTCACATATTGCTGAAGCCTGGCTTGGAGAATTTTGAGCATCACTTTACTAGCATGTGAGATGAGTGCAATTGTGTGGTAGTTTGATCATTCTTTGGCATTACCTTTCTCAGGAATTGGAATGAAAACTGACCTTTTCCAGTCCTGTTGCCACTGCTGAGTTTTCCATATTTGCTGGCATATTGAGTGCAGCACTTTTATAACATCATCTTTCAGGATTTGAAATAGCTCAACTGGAATTCCATCACCTCCACTAGCTTTGTTTGTAGTGATGCTTCTTAAGGTTCACCTGACTTCACATTCCAGGACGTCCGGCTCTAGGTGAGTGTGAGTGATCACACCTTCATGATTATCTTTTTGTACAGTTTTTCTGTGTATTCTTGCCACCTCTTCTTAATATCTTCTGCTTCTGTTAGGTCCATGTCATTTCTGTCCTTTATTGAGCCCATCTTTGCCTGAAATGTTCCCTTGGTATCTCCAATTTTCTTGAAGAGATCTCCAGTCTTTCTCATTCTATTGTTTTCCTCTATTTCTTTGCATTGATCACTGAGGAAGGCTTTCTTATCTCTCCTTGCTATTCTTTGGAACTCCGCATTAAAATGGGAATATCTTTCCTTTTCTCCTTTGCTTTTCACTTCTCTTCTTTTCACAACTATTTGTAAGGCCTCCTCAGACAACCATTTTGCCTCTTTGCATTTCTTTTCCATGGGGATGGTCTTGATCACTGTCTCCTGAACAATGTCATGAGCCTCCATCCTTAGTTCATCGGGCTCTCTGTCTATCATATCTAGTCCCTTAAATCTATTTCTCACCTCCACTGTATAGTCATAAAGGATTTGATTTAGGTTATACCTGAATGGTCTAGTGGTTTTCCCCACTTTCTTCAGTTTAAATCTGAATTTGGCAATAAGGTGTTCATGATCTGAGCCATAGTCAGCTCCCAATCTTGTTTTTGCTGACTGTATAGAGCTTCCCCATCTTCAGCTGCAAAGAATATAATCAATCTGATTTCAGTATTGACCATCTGGTGATGTCAATGTGTAGAGTCTTCTCTTGTGTTGTTTGAAGAGGGTGTTTGCTATGACCAGTGTGTTCTCTTGGCAGAACTCTGTTAGACTTTGACCTGCTTCATTCTGTACTCCAAGGCCAAATTTACCTGTTACTCCAGGTATTTCTTGACTTCCTACTTTTGCATTCCAGTCCCTTATAATGAATATGATGAACCATATATCACTATCCAGTCCTGCATAGTGATGACGTTTTATCTCTATACTCTAGAATCCAAAGTCAGTATGACTATTGTAAATCATTCATTTAAAGTTTTTTTTCTTGATTGTCTTAAACATATTCTGTATTCTTCTAACAAAAAGCTCTGTTGACAAAGGGATTGGAAGCAAACTGATTTTATATCACTTATAAATGACTCAGCTTTTCTGTATGATGAAAGGCTATAGGATTTATTCTAACAGTCTTCAATATTAAATCATCTTGTTAGAATTTATTTCAGTTTTGATTAGTTTATGGAGATTTAGCCCTTTCACAATATGTGTATATACAGAATGGAAGCTGTGTATGTACATAGGTATCTAACTATCTATCACTCTACCAGGAGGCTCTCCTTCAATTTGTTGTTGTTCCTTCTCTTCATTGGCTTAGTTTTTTGTTTGTTTGTTTGTTTGTTTTTTTAAGATAATCCAATTGCACATATTGAAATTTCTTTGCCTATAATTTTGTCACTCTTGAATGTGCTATTTGATATTTACCAGTTTTCATCTTCTGGTAATACTTGATAATTTTCCATAGCATTTTGCTTTGCTCACATGGTTGCTTTGAGCTTTCACTTCTGAAAATGATATTTTTCCTGCATTTCTGATAGATTCCTAAAATTCAATGAAGCATTTTTGGTGTTCCTTCATTTTTCTTTTTAATTATGAAAGCAAGATAACACATTTAGAGAAGACTTGGAAAATACAAAGCAAAGTTACATATAGTTCCACTTCCACACTTTTGGTGTTTCCTTCATTTTTATATTTTAATACTTAATCTTATATAGAAATGTTATTATAATATTTGCTTATTTCTTATCAGAACTTTGGGGACTAAACTTAATTTTTGTTTTTTTCTTTGTTTTTAAACTAAGTTTATTGAGTGAGGCATGTTATAGGAAATTTTTTTTTTTTTTAAGTCTGCAGAATTTCTTTACCTGTGCTTTTATAAAGTTTAACAACATGCCAGTGACTTCTACAGTCAGCTTCAGCCTATCAGGTCCTTAGATACCATCACACCCAACACTCCTGTTTCACTGCAACAAAAGCTAGACAAACTAAAAATCAGTGACTTTTCTTAAACTCATAAAAAAACCAAGTTCACAGGGGAAACTGCACCTCTGAAACCTGAAGAGACAGTTGCATCCAGGTATCTTCTCACCCAGCTCTGGAGCCAGCAGAGTCATAAAATGGTAGGAACACTTAAATATTATTAATATTTTTGATGACTTAAAGAAGTCCAAGTGGGAACTAGCATGAGAGTGAACTCCTGCAAGTTCCAGCCTTAGGGTACTCCTACCTGCCTGTTTGTTTTCATAGTTCTCAGGCTTGACAGATTCATCTTTGTGTGTCTCTAGGTCTTCCTGCACAATTTCTATGCCATGGACTCATAACCGATATCATGAAGATATTGTGTCTACTAGTGGCTCATCAGACTTTCCTGGTGGCTCAGATGGTAAAGAATCTGCCTGCAATGCAGGAGACCTGGGTTTGATCTCTGGGTTGGCAAGATCTCCTGGAGGAGGGCATGGCAACGCACTTCAGTATTCTTACCTGGAGGACTCCCATGGACAGAGGAGCCTGGCAAGCTACAGTCCATGGGGTTGCCTAGAGTTGGACACAATTGAGCAAGTAATCACAATGGCTTATTATCATGACCTCATATTTGGGGACTTGAGGGAAAGTGTTGCTCTGCAAAACTTGCAGATGTTGGATATGGATTTTTGTTTTTATTATCCAATCTACCTTTCCTGTTTTTATTGCTGCATATGGGCAGATCCAAAAAGTTACATCCTCGATATTATCTTTCCAGGATCCCCTTTAAGTTTTTCCCTTTAAAGACACGTCTTCTAAGCAGCACAGAACATGCATGCTTTCATTCCTTTGGGTCTGAATCATACTTCCAAAGCTAGCTTTAATGGAATCTGGAAATTTTAATATTTATTCTGGGTTGCCCTATACCCAATTAAAGCCGTGGGTTCATTTCCTAAGGTAGCTTAAAACCATAAGTTATTTTCCTAGGAAATATTGAAATTTGAGGAAGAAAGCTAGCTAGAAAGAAACTTGTTGACTTTTGCTCTGGAAAATTCTTAAATATAATACATAATCATTCATTCTGTAGTTCAGTAAAGACTCATAGGGAAAAGGTGTATTTGTCAGATTCCCAATATTAAACCAGTTGTCTCAAATCTTTGGTCATTTAATTATTCACTAAAATATTGCTGATAGGTTTCTTTTAACTTATACTGTTCTACTTCCCCCTATTATTTTTTTCAACTTCTTATTTAAATCACTACCCTGGTGGTTCAGAGGTTAAAGTGTCTGCCTGCAATGTGGGAGACCCAGGTTCAATCCCTGGGTCGGGAAGATCCCCTGGAGAAGGAAATTGCAACCCACTCCAGTATTCTTGCCTGGAGTATCCCATGGATGGAGGAGCCTAGTAGGCTACAGTCCACGGTGTCGCAAAGAATCAGGCACAACTGAGCAACTTCACATAACATGATAAAGTTTCCTGAAATATGTATTCTCATATTCATAAAACATCATATTTTCTATATAAGAATATATAATCCATATATATATATATATATACATTTAAAAACTTGTATCTCCTTCCAATATCTAATTTAATGTATTTACTTTCTACATCTTTCTGTTCCAATAAAATATTTATTAACTAAAATGGGAGATTAAAACATGATATAGACTGTCAATTTCTCTAGTTCCATCTCAGTTCTTTAAAGTTATTAAAGCTATATTTGATATTCCTTCTAGATTATTTATTCCCATCTTATATTAATTGGATAAGATATGTTATTTCACTTTCCAAACTATTTAGGATAGCTCTTATCATATGAATCAGATAAATTCAAATTTTCAATGAATTTAATAATTTTTGGCATGCTCTTCACTCTCATGAAACACACCACAAAATTAGGCATTTTGTAATTTCATTGCCTTGTAGTGTAGTTAACTAATGCTGGATTTTTATGAGTCAAAGTGGTGCAGTGGGGAGAATCCTGAACAAGAAGGGTTGATTATTGAGTTACAGTCTAAGATATACAATACCTTGTGCTAGAGAAAGTGTACCAATTCATGGAAAAGTCCTGATGTTGGGAAAGATTGAGGACAGGAGGAGAAAGGGACAACAGAGGATGAGATGGTTGGATGGTATCACCAACTCAGTGGACATGAGTTTGAGCAAACTCTGAGAGACAGTGGACAGGGAAGCCTGGCGTGCTGCAGTCCATGGGGTCGCAAAGTGTCAGACTGAACAACAGTTAGCAAGTGAACAACAACAATATCAGAAGGTGTATGTCAATGCCCTCTACCCCCACTGCTAGATACTATGTTAATTTCTACAATCTTTAGTATCCCAGGAAATGATACAGCTGTTTGTGCATTACCATATTTGATCTAGTGCTTGGCTTCCAAACTTTCAATTGAAGGATGGTTGCACTGCTGAATGAGACATCTTCTCTCCACGTGTTGGTCCTTCCATGCAGTGGAAGTTTGGTGAGTGCAATGTGTCTAGCATTTCATGGCCCCTGCACTTCCTCTACCAGAAGTAGACTTCTCTAGTATGGAAACTTGGAGGAAAAAAAAAAAAAAAAGTTGCTTGGCATATCCTCTCCTGTCTTCATAAAACTGCCTTGTCTCAGAGGCAGGCTGTCCCTACTCTGGAGTAGCCAGCAGTAGGCCAGAATCTCTTAATGGTCAAATCCTCCCCCTCTTCTGGAAGCAGGCTGATGAGGAGAAAGCATGGAGTCCCCATTACTCTCCTGTAAGTGGTAATTTTGTGTCAGCAGCATGCTCTGATCCTTGAATTAAGGCAGGTAAGCTGCAGTTTTCTGAGACTAATATCAATGGACCTGTTATCTAGTGAATCAGCCTTTAATCTATAATAAATAAATTAGTAACTAGAGTAAAAATTAGGAACTCAAATATAAGTAGGGTGAAAAAGCTTCTTGCAGGGTCAGTATGGGAAACTAAATTTTTGTGACCCTTTGTGACATACTAGGTCATACAGATTTAATATCACTCAATTTTTAACTTTCAAGAATACTGAGGTAATCAAGTCCACAGTGGGGAGGCACTATAAAGACAAATTTCAAATACAGGAAAAAGAAAGACTTTCTGTATCCGTGAATTTATACTTTATAGTGTTAAACATTGTTTGCTACTAATATTAACTTCTCATCTAGGTTTTCCAGGTTTTTTAATGCATAAGTCATATTAAGGATCATATATACACATTATGGAGAACAGGTATGTGAGATACAAAGTTTTAAATAGAACTTTGGGGGCCAATGAATGTGGTGATTTAGTCATCAAGTCACGTCTGGCTCTGCAACCCCATGAACTGTATCCTGCTGTGCTCCTCTGTCTGGAACTTGTGAGACAAGAATAGTAGAGTGGGTAGACTTTCCCTTCTCCAGGGGATCTTCCCAGCTCAGGGATTGAACCTGGGTCTCCTGCAGTGGACGCAGATACTTCACTGACTGAGCCACCATGTGGTAATAAGTAAATGTGGTATTATTAGGCTAAATAATTATATTTTAAGGTTGCTTTGAGTAGCTGTCAGAACACTAGTGGGGTAGTGAATTCTTGTGGTTTTTCCACACAGCTCAAGAATTACCATTGGCCCCTCCATGTAAAACTCATGAGGCATCTATTGGATATTTATATGTAAGATAGAAACATTATAGCAAATTTCATACTAAATTTAGTGTTTAGTGGGAAAAAACCAAAAAACAAAATTTTCAGATTTTTTAAGGTAAAAGGGAGAATAAAAGGTTTGTATATACCAAGATATACATATGTATAAATCAAATCACTTACGATTATAGAGTGGGAGTGACAAATAGATTCAAGGGATTAGGTTTGATAGACAGCATGCCTGAAGAACTATGGATGGAGGTTTCTGACATTGTACAGGAGGCAGTGATCACCAAGAAAAACAAATGCAAAATGGCAAAATGGTTGTCTGAGGAGGCCTTAAAAATAATTGAGAAAAGAAGAAAAGCTACAGGCACAGGAATTAAAGAAAGATATACCCATTTAAATGCAAAGTTCCAACGAATAGCAAGGAGAGATAAGAAAGCCTTCCTCAGTGATCAGTGCAAGGGAATAGAGGAAAACAATACAATGGGAAGGACTAAAGATCTTTTCAAGAAAATTAGAGATACCAAGGGAACATTTCACGCAAAGATGGGCACAATACAGGACGGAAAAGATATGGATCTAACAGAAGCCGAAGATATTAAGAAGAGGTGGCAAGAATGCGCAGAAGAACTATACAAAATAGATCTTCATGACCCAGATAACCATGATGGTGTGATCACTCACATAGAGCCAGACATCCTGGAGTCTGAAGTCAAGTGGGTCTTACATAGTATCACTATGAACAAAGCCAGTGGAGGTGATGGAATTCCAGCTGAGTTACTTCAAATCCTAAAAGATGATGCTGTGAAAGTGCTGCACTCAATATACCAGCAAATTTGGAAAAGATCAGTTTTTATTCCAATCCCAAAGAAAGTTAATGCCAAACAATGTTCAGTCTATGGCACAAATGTACTCATCTCACACACTAGCAAAGTAATGCTCAAAATTCTCCAAGTCAGTGTTCAGCAGTACTTGAAATGTGAACTTCCAGATGTTCAGGCTGGATTGAGAAAAAACAGGAACCAGAGATCAATTTGCCAACATCTGTTGGATCATCAAAACGCAAGAGAGGTCCAGAAAAAAACATCTGTTTCAGCTTTATTGACTACACAAGAGCCTTTGACTGTGTGGGTCACGACAAACTGTGGAACATTCTTTTTTTTTTTAACTTTTTTTTCATTTATTTTTGTTAGTTGGAGGCTAATTACTTTACAATATTGTAGTGGTTTTTGCCATACATTGACATTCTTAAAGAGATGAGAATACCAGAGTGCCTGACCTGCCTCTTGAGAAATCTGTATGTATGTCAGGAGGCAACTGTTAGAACTGGACAAGATGCAGCAGACTGGTTCCAAATCAGGAAAGGAGTACGTCAAGGCTGTATATTGTCACCCTGCTTATTTAACTTATATGCAGAGTACATCATTGCGAAATGCTGGGCTGGATGAAGCACAGGTTAGAATCAAGATTGTTGGGAGAAATATCAATAACCTCAGATATGCAGATGACACCTCCCTTATGGCAGAAAGTGAAGAGAAACTAAAGAACCTCTTGATGAAAGAGAATGATGAGAGTGAAAAAACTGGCTTAAAACTCAACATTCAAAAACTAAGATCATGGCATCGAGTCACATAACTTCATGGCAAATAGATGGAGAAATATTGGAATCAGTGACAGACTTTATTTTCTTAGACTCCAAAATCACTGCAGATGGTGACTGCAGCCATGAAATTACAAGATGCTTGCTCCTTGAAAGAAAAGCTATGACCAACCCATTCAGCATGTTAAAAAGCAGAGATATTACCTTGCTGACAAAGGTCTGTCTAGTCAAGCTATGGTTTTTCCAGTAGTCATGTATAAATGTGAGAATTGGACCATAAATAAAAATGAGCACTGAAGAATTGATGCTTTTGAACTGTGGTATTGGAGAAAACCCTTGAGAGTCCCTTGGACTGGAAGGAGATGAAGCCAGTCAATCCTAAAGGGCATCAGTCCTGAATATTCATTGGAAGTACTGATGCTGAAGCTGAAACTCCAATACTTTGGTCACCTGATGCAAAGAACTGACTCATTTGAAAAGACCCCGATGCTGGGAAAGAATGAGGGCAGGAGCAGAAGGGGATGACAGAGAATGAGATGATTGGATGGCATCACCAACTGGATGAACATGAGTTTAAGCAAGCTCCTGGTGTTTGTGATGGACAGGGAAGCCTGGTGTGCTATAGTCTATTGGGTTGCACAGAGTCAGATATGACAGAGAGTGAACTGAACTGAACTGAATTTACTAAGATAATCATTTTCTAGGATTTCCCCCCATTTAACTTTATATTTACTTACTTTAATGCTAGACAACTTGTATTATGTGGTTGGTTGGCTAGGGAATGTAAACAAAATATATTTTATCTACCCTGATTTACATTTATGTTTTAATAATAATTGTTGATGGCATATTCTGGTAAGTTCATAAAATGTAACTGTACTGAATGCAAATTGCAACAATCGGTATTTGCCTATTTTCCCAGGCTCTTGGTTGAGTGTTTTCAGTACTTTGAAGCTGTATATTGTTGTTCAGTTACTAAGTCATTTCTGACTCTTTGCGATCCCATGAACTGCAGCACACCAGGCTTCTCTGTCCTTTTCTATTTCCCATGGTTGCCTCAAACCCATGTCTGTTGAGGCAGAAGTGCCATCCAACCATCTCATCCTCTGTCGTTCCCTTCTCCTCCTGCCCTCAATCTTTCCCATCATCAGGATCTTTTCCAATGAGTCAGCTCTTTGCATGAGGTGGCCAAAGTATTGGAGTTTGTGCTTCAGCATCAGCCCTTCCAATGAACACCCAGGACTGATCTCCTTTAGGATGGACTGGTTGGATCTCCTTGCAGTCCAAGGGACTCTCAAGGGTCTTCTCCAGCACCACAGTTTGAAAGCATCAGTTCTTCAGTGCTCAGACTTCCTTTTGGTCTAGCTCTCACATCCATACATGACTACTGTATATACCCTAATAACTACTCGGAGTCTTTAAAAAGGCCTATTTGAAATTGAGCATTGAGTTATTGAGAAGGTAGCTGTCAGAAAAGTACAGTTAATTCCATGAAGTACTGGCTACAGGAATCCCAATTCTAATTGTGTACTCAGAATTTCTCCTGCTGAAGCTAAATAAAATAAGGATATGGGAGCAAAAGAGACCAAAGTCTTAGAAACTTACAAAGGAAAAGTTGTTTTTCAAAAAAAAAAAAAAATTAATGCTGTGTTGATTTCTGCCATACAACAATGAAAATCAGCCATAATCATACATATATCCTTTCCCTCCCTCCTCTCCCCCATCCTATCCCTCTAGGCCATCAGAGAGCCCCAGACTGGTCTTCCCGTGCTACACAGCCACTCACACTAGCTAATCATCTTACACATGGCACTGTACTTAGCTGATGCCACTTTTTCCATTCATCCCACTTCCTCCCTCCTCCACTGGGTCCACATGTCTCTTCTCTGCGTCTATGTCTCCATTCCTTCCGGCACACAGTTTCATTAGTACCATTGCTCTAGGTTCCATACACAGGTGTTAATATACTATATTTGTTTTTCTCTTTCTGACTTATTTCTCCCTGTAAAACAGGCTCTAGGTTCATCCATATCACCGGAACTCACGGAAAATTTTTATCTCAGAATTTACTTTCTTTGACATTGTACTTGCAGAACAGTTTGCTTCTCAGGCCTTGATTTTGCTCTTAGATTGTGGGGAGTGAATCTCAAAGCTGTTGTAATAAACCTATAGGTTATTGTGCACTTTTATTCAAGTGCTTTTATGATATCATTTGATACTATTATAAAACCTTCGGGCTTAGTCTGTCATGGGCAAAGCATCTTATGAGTTGAGAAATACAGCAGAATATGAAGTCACAGGCTTGGAAATGGAGCGATCTTCAGGTTAATAGCATTAATATTTCACTCAGAGGTTTTTTTTTTAAGGTGATATCTAATCTAAGAGAGAATTTCATTGACATTGGGGAGTTACTGGTATTGACAGTGTTGATTTAGGAAGGTGAGGGAAGGAGAAACCCCATCTGCTTCCAGAAAGAGTTACAACCCTTATGGTTTAATCCCAACAGGTCATAGAGAAAACAACCAGGGAATCCTGGACAATTTTTCTTTTTTTTCTCAATCCCTATTGCTTCCTTTTGCAACGGCAAAGCCCAATAATGTGAAACTCCTGTAATAGTTTTTGCTCTTTTACTTATTTGAAGGGTTGGAGTAATTGAGTGATAATTTTGGGAAGGACAACCAGAACATCTAGGTCAGCTGACCATGAGGCCACAGAGACCTCTCCTCTTCCAGGGCTTCCCACACAGGCACACATGCTCTAGCCATATACTTATATGAGAGGGTAGATAAGGAATCCTATTTCTGTCTTTTGGGGATGGGATCTCTGCAAATTCCAAATCTCATCCCAAAGCTATGAATGCTAACTGAGGCTGTTATGAGTTGTGTGTGATTGTTTCTCAAGAAACTACTGAAAATCTCCAGGATCAGAAAAATAGAAAATCACATTTAAGGCAAGAAAGATCAGCAGGGTAATTATCAGAGTGACATTTGGAAAAGCAGGAGGAATTGGGCCATTACCCTGTTGCCTGTGTAAACAGAGCTGAGGGCTACAGATTTCTTCTCAGTTTGAGTCCTAATGATTATCATTAAAATGAAGTCACTGAACTTCTTCCAATGGTGGGGGGAAGCCACAGTAGTACTTGATGGAAAATTATAGCATGTATGTTTCATGCGCAGAAAGAAGAATATAATGACCTCAATTCTCAACCTAATTTCTTTAGAACAAATGAAATGCAGTGCATAAAGATATGAGAAAAAATGAAATAGAAAACATAGTAACAGGAAATCAATGAAAGTCAAAAGCTGGCTGTTAAAGATCAATAATACGGTAAATTGCAAGCCAGGCTGATCAAGAAAAAGGTCAGAACTTGCCAATATTAGTAATGAGAGTTAATATCACTGCAGATTTTATAGATAGGAGAGAGAAAATAAGAAAATATTATAAATGCATTTAAGAAAATAAATTCAGTAACTTGGAAGAAACTAAAATGTTCCTCTAAAGATACAAGGACACAGTGAGGAAAGGAGAGGGTGGGGTGAATAGAGAGAGTAGCATGGAAACATATATATTGCCATGTGTAAAATAGATAGTCAATAGAAATTTGCTATATGATGCAGGGAGCTCAAACATGGTGCTCTGTGACAACCTAGAGGGGTGAGATGGGGTGGGAGGTGGGAGGGAGATTCAAGAGAGCGGGGACATATGTAAAATTGTGCCTGATTTGTGGTGGTGTATGTTAGAAATCAACACAATATTATAAATCAGTTATTCTCCAATTAAAAATAAATAAACTTTTAAAAGATACATGTAACCAAATCTCACTCAACAAATGATAGTTAAATACTTAAAAAACCCTCCACAAAGAATCCTTTAGACCAAAGTGGCTTTACTGATGTATTTTACAACAACAAAAAATACTTGGATAAAATATTATAAACCTCTTTAGGAAAACTAAAGTGGAATGAATGCTTCCAACTCATCTATGAATCAAGCATTACCTTGACACCAAAAGCAGACAAAAATATTTCAGGGAAAGAAAACTATGAACCAGTATCCCTCATGAACACAAGTAAAGACATTCTTTTTAGTTTCTTACATGACTGAGAATCCATATGTAAATATAATTCATCCATATGTAGAAAGGATATTATATCATGACAAAATGGAGTTTATTTTGTCAACGTTCAGAATGATTTACACTTAAAAACAAATATATTTTAGCAGACTGAAAAAGTAAAATTGTGAATTATCTGAAGATGATGAAAAAGTCATTTCATGAAATACAACTATTCCTGCTTGAAATTTTTTTCAAACTAGAAACAAAATGGAAATTTTTCAACCTGACAAAGGCCCCATCAAAAATCCAGAGGTGACACTTTAAAAATATTCTGTGTACGTCTCTCCCTAAGGTCAGGAATAAGACAAGAATATCCATTCTCATGCTCCTAGTTAACCTTATACTGTGATTGTAGTCAGTATAGTAGGCTTAAAAAAAGGAATAGAATATATACACTTTAGTCACAGTTGTAACTGAATATGACTTTACTTTGCATTTAGTCTTTTTTTTTTTTAAGAAATTTTTATTTTGTGTTGGGGTATAGCTGATTAGCAAACACTGTTGTGATCATTTCAGGTGGATGACAAAGGGATTGAACCATAGATATACATGTATCTATTCTCCCACAAACTCCCCTCCCATCTGGGCTGCCATATAATATTGAGCAGAGCTCCATCTGCTATATAGTAGGTCTTTGTTGGTTATCCATTATAAATATAGCAGTGTTTACATGTCCATCCCAAACTCCCTAACTACCCTTTCCCCTCTGCACCCCCACCACCCAGCAACCATAAGTCAGTTCTCTAAGTTTGTGAGTCTCTTTCTGTTTTGTAAGCAAGTTCCTCTGTATCATTTCTTTTAGATCCACATGTAAGGAATGTCATACAACATCTCTTCTTTTCTGTCTGACTTACTTCACTCAGTATGCCAATCCCTAGGTCTGTCTATGTTGCTGCAAATGGCATTATTTCATTCTTCTTAATGGCTGAGCAATATTCCATTGTTTATCTGTACCTCCTCTTTATCCATTCCTCTGTTGGTGGACATTTAGATTGCATCCGAGTCTTGGATATTGTAAGCAGTGCTGCAATGAACCCTGGGGTACATGTCTCCTTTCAGATCATGTTTTTCTCAGGATATGTGCCCAGGAGTGGGTTGCAGGATCATACAGTAGCTCTATTTTTAGTTTTTGGTTTTTTTTTAATGGAACCTCTATACTAATCTCCATAGTGACTGTACCAATTTACATTCCCACCAACAGGTTAGGAGGGTTCCCTTCTCTCCACACCTTCTCCAGCATTTATCTTTTGAGTATTTTTTAATGAAAGCCTTTCTCACTGGTGAGAGGTGATATCTCATTGAGGTTTGGTTTGCATTTCTCTAATAATTAGTGATCTTGAACATTTTTCTATGTGCCTCCTGGCCATCTGTTTGTCTAGGGGTATAATTCTCACTTAGGATCATAATTTGCACATTAGAATATATGCTTGATAAAATCTTATGCAGGTAGATTTTTCCTTTAGCACCTCAGAGAAGTAGTTTTGCCAATTTCTGGCTCTCAAAGTTTTTGATGAGAAATATTTGAAATTAGCATTTCCATGTCATGTTCTGTTTCTGCTTT
Organism: Muntiacus reevesi; assembly: GCF_963930625.1. Taxonomy (NCBI): domain Eukaryota; kingdom Metazoa; phylum Chordata; class Mammalia; order Artiodactyla; family Cervidae; genus Muntiacus; species Muntiacus reevesi. The sequence goes on along the minus strand of NC_089265.1, from coordinate 2,931,631 downwards.
TTAAAAATTTCCCTTTGTCTTTGGTTTTCATCACCCTGAGTGTGATAAACTAAGCATGGATTCTTTCATGTATGCTGTTCTTGGAGTCTGCTAACCTTTGTAAATATAGAAACTTTTTTTCACTAAATTAGCAAAAATTCAGATGATCTTCTTTCAAATTTTCTTTTCTGTTCTATCTCTGAAATACTAAGTGCATGCATGTTCACCATTTTGATATTGTTCAGTAATTCCCTGAGTCATCATTTATTTTTCTCTTTTCTTTATATAAGATGATTTCTATTGGTCTTTCTTCAGATTCATTAAGTCTATTCTCTTGGCATCTCCTTTCAATTATTATGTACTTCCAATGACTTTTTTTTTTTATCTCAGAAATTATGTTTTTTATCTCTAGAATTTCCATTGGATTTTTTTTCATAGATTCTGTTTTTCTCCTGAGACTCCCTACTCTTTAATTAACCGAAAAGATATCTTCCTTTACCTCATCAAGAATAATTATAATAGTGGCTTAAAATCTTTGCCTGCTAACTGCTAATTTCAACGTCTTGGGATGTTGATTTTATTTTCTGTTAAGAATGGATTACTTTCTTTAGTTCTTGAAATGTTGATTAGTTTGGGATTTTTATCCTCCCTTAGGCATAAGTAAGTTTGTGTATTTTGTTCAGAATAGTTATTATCTCCATGGAGATTGCTTTGGTAAAAGATTACTCAGTGTGCTAGAAGAAAAATGGTCATATATTGGTATTAACTCACTCGATGAAATATTTTATTATTGTTTTATTTCTTTAACTACACAGCACATTTTCTATTTCATGCACATTTAACTTTTGTTATTCTTTATTCTTGCATTTCCACACTTCCTTCTAGGGTCATTTTTCTTCTGAATATTGCAGTGTTTTCTTTAGCATAAATTTTGCTGGTAACAACTTCTCTCCATTTTTGTTTCCTGAACATCTTTCTTCCCCCTCTGACCTTAATACTTCTTGGTTGTTTTAGCTGGTTATATATTCCTGTTAGACGTTAATTTTTTTTGCATACACTGAAAATAATGGTTCATGATCTTCTGATTTATATTATTTTATCGTACTATCCCCCATTATTGATCCTGTAAAAATGTTTTTTTTTTTCCTCTTAAAGATATTCTAGTGTGTGTGTATATATATGTTTAATTATGATGCACTTAGATTTCTTTTTTTCATTTTCCTGCTTGGTGCCTGAAAAATTTCTTAAATCTGTGCTTTATCATCTTTTGCACTTTCAGTTCCTTGAATCCAGTTATCTCTCCTGTGTTCCATTTGATTTTCTTTACATATTCCATTGACTTTAACAACACTATTGTCCCTTAGGTTATGTTTTGTGTTTTATATTTTTCTGCATTCCTGAACTTCTAAATTTATATTTTTCTGATATGTCTTCAAGCTCACTTTATCTTGTTTATGGCTAGGCTAGGTCTTATCTATCTTTACCCACTGAATTATTAATTTCTAAGCTGCTTAGACTTGTCAATATTTTAGCTCTAGAATTCCCATGTGCTTTACTTTTTATATACTCTATTTATTTGCCAATATTATCTGACTTACCTTATATAGTCACAGGTATTTTAAGATCTGTATTAAAACCTCACTTTTCTTAATACAGTGCAGTTTGTGTATGTTTTATTTTTTGTCATTGTGTTGTGAATGTATATTTATATTTCAAATGCCTATTTTTGTTAATTGCCAGGTTAATGTTATATGTGAAAATAATATAGACATCATTAGAGACCTAATATAGTATTATTGATCATTTAAAAGATGTCTCTTTGCTGTAGGTAAGAAACTAGAAATACTAACAATTCAGGATTATATTAATCCAATCAGGAGTGAATTTATCTCCAGTTCAATTTTACTCCTATTTTATAACCTTTAGGGGTCATGAACCAAAGGTGGTAGACAGGGGTGATGTACATGTGCTTTTTGTAGATGAGCCCTGACCTTCCATCACTGTCCTAGTCCTGTGAACTTTCTGATTGTCCTGCTCAGCTTTTCAGTTCTTTGGACATCTCAGGAAGAATGTAGGTTTGGCTCTAGGATGTTGTTGTTCAGTCGCTCAGTCATGTCCAGCTCTTTGCAACCCCATGAACTGTAGCACACCAGTCTTCCCATCACCATCACCTCAGTTCAGTTCAGGTCAGTTCAGTTGCTCAGTCATATCTGACTCTCTGCAACCCCATGAATCACAGCACACCAGGCCTCCCTGTCCATCACAAACTCCCCGAGTTTACCCAAACTCATGTCCATCAAGTCAGTGATGCCATCCAGCCATCTCATCCTCTGTCACCCCCTTCTCCTCCTGCCCCCAAACCCTCCCAGCGTCAGGATCTTTTCCAGTGAGTCAGTTCTTTGCATCAGGTGACCAAAGTATTGGAGTTTCAGCTTCAGCATCAGTCCTTCCAATGAACACCCAGGACTTATCTCCTTCAGGATGGACTGGTTGGATCTCCTTGCAGTCCAAGGGACTCTCAAGAGTCTTCTCCAACATCACAGTTCAAAAGTATCAGTTTTTCAGTGCTCAGCTTTCTTCACAGTCTAACTCTCACATCCATACATGACCACTGGAAAAACCACAGCCTTGACTAGATGGACCTTTGTTGACAAAGTAATGTCTCTGCTTTTTAATATGCTATCTAGGTTGGTCATAACTTTCTTTCCAAGGAGCAAGCGTCTTTTAATTTCATGGCTGCAGTCACCATCTGCAGTGATTTCGGAGCCCAAGAAAATAAAGTCTGTCACTATTTCCATTGTTTCTCCATCTACTTGCCAAGAAGTTATGGTACCAGATGCCATGATCTTTGTATTTTGAATGTTGAATTTTAGGCCAACTTTTTCACTCTCCTCTTTCACTTTGATCAAGAGTCTCTTTGTTGCCTCTTCACTTTCTACCATAAGTGCTCTCATCTGCATGTCTCAGGTTATTAATGTTTCTCCCGCCAATCTTAATTCCAGCTTGTGCTTCATCCAGCCAGTCATTTTACATGATGTACTGTACATAGGAGTTAAATAAGAAGGGTGGCAAAATACAGCCTTGGTGAACAACTTTCCCTATTTGGAACCAATCAATTGTTCTATATCTGGTTCTGTTGCCTCTTGACCTGCATATAGGTTTCCTAGGAGGCAGGTAAGATGGTCTGGTATTCCCATCTCTTTAATAACTTTCCACAATGTTGTAATCTACACAGTCAAGCTTTAGTGTAGTCAGTGAAGTGGAAGTAGATGTGTTCTTGGAATTCTCTTGCTTTTTCTATGATCCAGTGGATGTTTGCAATTTGATTTCTGGTTCCTCTTCCTTCCTCTGATCATCTGGAAGTTCACAGTTCACATACTGCTGAACCCTATCTTGGCGAATTTTGAGCATTACTTCAGTAGCATATGAAATGAGAGCAATTGTATGGTAGTTTGAATGTTCCTTGGAATTACCTTTCTTTGTAATTGGAATAAAAATTGATCTCTTCCAGTCCTGTGGCCACTGTTGAGTTTTCCAACTTTGCTGGCATATTGAGTGCAGCACTTTCACAGCATCATATTTTAGGATTTGAAATAGCTCAGCTGGAATTCCATCACCTCCACTAGCTTTGTTTGTAGTGATGTTTCCTAGATCCCTTTTGACTTTGTACTCCAGGATGTCTGACCCTATGTGAGTCATCACACCATCATTGTTGTCAGGGTCATTAAGATCTTTTTGTATAGTTTTCTGTGTATTGTTGCCACCTAATCTTAATATCTTCTGCTTCTGTTAGGTCCATACCATCACTGTCCTTTATTGTGCCAATCTTTGCATGAAATGTTCCCTAAGTATCTCTAATTTTCTTTTCCATTCTATTGCTTTCCTCTGTTTCTTTGCATTGTACAATTAGGAAGACTTTCTTATCTCTCCTTGCCATTCTTTGGAATTTTGCATTCAGATGGGTGTATCTTTCCTTTTCTCCTTTGTCTTTTGCGTCTCTTCTTTTCTCATATTTAAATGCAGCATATACTAGTAGCTCTGCCTGGAAGACCCCTCACCAGCCCTTCTAACCCACCCCTCAGTCTGTATCCTACACATCTACAGGTATCACTCTAATCCCATATTACCCATCAAGCCTTTCCTCACCCTCTTCCTTTTCTTAGGATGTAAACCCACTTCTGCATCTGTATTTACCTGTTTCTGCTATAACATAATATGACATAACATGTCTTTCTGATTTGCTTGTATACAACAAGTGTCTGAGTGTTTGACACACAGACAAAAATTCAAGTAAGATTTATCATTGAGATCATTTTTCCCATTAGACCCAGAATTCATTCATGAACTCTATAGATGTGACCTGCAACAGAAGGCCTGATTATGACCCTTTAAGTGTTCATTCACTGAATCATCCCAGAACATATTGGCATTTTAATTATAAAATAGCTTCGTAAAATTTATCGTGATATCCCAAAATAAGGAGGCAATATGGGCAAAGGTTTTAATTTATTTGTTGAGCAGCTTCTCCTCTCTCCCTCTCCCCTTTTTTTGATAATTGATTAGCAGAGTCATGAATCAGGCCAAGCTGCAAATTTTAGACCTGATTTTGAAGAGAAAAATGATATGCCAGAAATACCCCTGCTTTAATTTGAACTGTGCAGTATCAGCATACCATATTTTGGGCATTCTAAGGACCAGGGTATTGTTTCTGAAGATGAAGAGCTAACATGTACCTCTTCCCAAGAAGCTAACGTACTAGACAGGGAAACTGATATTAAAGCAGTAATATATATATAAACTAAGACATATATTCTGAAAATATGAAATTGACATGAAACCAATAATATAAATAAACTGAAATATTCTGAAAATAGGAAATTGACATTAAAGCAATGATGTATATAAACAAAAAAAATTCTGAAAATATGAAATTTATATTATACCAGTAATATATACAAACTGGAATATGTACTTTGAGGTTGTGAAGCATGGTCTCACAAGAGCTTAGAACAAAGGGCTGTGATCTAAACTACTGTTTGGAAGAAAAGCTTGCATTGGAATTAGAAGGTGATACAATTTAACTGGAGAGTAGGTTGAGAGCATTTCTAATGAAGAAACAGAATATGCAAAGTCCTTGAATCAGCAAGACTCACCGCACAGCCCTGCAGCTGAAGGAACGCCCGGGAGGGGAAGTGCGGAGCCAAGAAGGTTTTCAGTTTTGAGAAGGATTTTATTTTATCTTTTCCCTAGGAGCCTGTGGAGCCATTGCTACATTTTAAAGACAGAGGTGACATAATCAAATTTTATTTTTATTTATGACTGATATCTAGAAAAATCCCTGTTGTTTAGCCCCTCACCTCTCTTTATACTAGTTCAGGAAGATGAATTAAATTCCTGGAAGAGCAAATAAAATGATCATATCTGCTGAGATTCTTCAGCACTTACTTGGTTGGCTGGAGAGAGGCTTTAAAGGATGGAAATGAATTTTCCCTCTCGGTAATTTCACATACTGTCCCCTTGACAGCTTTGGTTTTGCTTTGGGGGATTTTCTATTTTGGAAGCTATGAATCCTTTGAGCATAGAATAGAAATTTAACTGCCAGGCATGCAGACTAGTGCAATATTTGAAGATGTAAGATCCTAATTTAATATTGTAAGAAGAAAGAAATTTCAAGCCATCTTTAATAAAGAAGGGGTTTCAGAGGTCAGTGTTCTGTGTCAGAATTCAAAACAACTACAATAACCATAAACTAGATAGCTATATAAACACTATTCCTTGGGGAAAGTGTGCGTGCGTGGTGTGCTAACTTGCTTGGGTCATGTCCGAGTCTGTGTGACTCTGGACTATAGCCCAACAGGCCCAGGCAAGAATACTGGAGTGGTTGCCACTCCCTCCTTCAGAGGATTTCCCAGCCCAGTGACTGAACCCTCGTCTCTTATATATCCCCCATTGCCAGGTGGGTTGTTTACCACAAGCACGAACTGGGAAGCCTGTACTAGGAAAGTATATATGCCTGAAATGTAAGTGCTTGGATATAACCATGATATTAAACAAGCTTACAACAACAATATGATCAGCTATACCTATTAAAGTGGTTTAGTTTAAAGGTAAATCATTTAGCATTTGCATTCCAATAGTACTGTCATGATATTGTCTCTTAAATTCTTAAATCACACTAAATAACCTGGATGTTTAAAAAATGAATAAGGAAAAACAAGTTTAATGTTCTTTATCTCAAATGATTCTAATCTAAGAAAAAATGTAATCTAATAGATTATCTGAGTATTAAAAAAAAGCTCAACTATAGTCTAGAAGTTGTATAGTTCAAGAATTATTTTCAACATATGTTCTTTTTAATTTGTAATCTTCCATATTGTATTTCAGAGAGGTTACAACAGTAAAATCTAAATGTAATGGAAATGGGATGCTTCTTGTTGCTAGTAAGGCAGAAAACCCACTGTTACCATATTACCAGATAGAAAGAACACAAGGAATAGATTTAGAACTAACACGGAGATCACATTTCCTTCAAAGTTTTATGATGGGGGTGGTGGGGGTGGACTTCCCTGGTGATCCAATGGTTAAGACTCTGCCTTTCAATACAGTGGACTTGGGTTCAATCCCTGGTCTGTGTGCTGAGATCTTACATGTCTTGCAGCCCTAAAACCAAAATACAAAACAAAAACAATATTGTAATAAATTCAATAAAGACTTTAAAATATGGTCTGCATCAAAAAATATTTTAAAAAAAGATTTACAGTGGGTAACATTTATTTTTGTTGTTGTCATATCAGTTGCTCAGTCTTGTGTGACTCTTTGCAACCCCATAGACTAGCCCTCCAGGCTCCTTTGTTGATGGGATTATCTAGGCAACAATACTGGAGTGGGTTGCCATTTCCTCCTCCAGGAGATCTTCTAGACCCGGGAATTGAACCCAGATCTCTTACATTGAAGGCAGATTCTTTACCATCTGAGCCACCAAGGAAGCCCACATTACATTTATATATATAAGCTACTATTATATGGTCACTGTCTTGGACATTGCCAGTGCTCTATTTTTCTGTACCGTTGGCAATCAAGACTAATCACACGCACGTGACATGGCCTCCAAGAGATGTCTGTGGTTCTCACCAAGAGGTGTCTAAACTCTTCTGCTGTTTGCCACTAGTTATGGGTCAGGACATAGGGTGTGCAATGCTTTCGCCATATAGGTAACACCTGGTTGATTCACAATTCAGAACTTCAGTCTGAGAGTCCAAGTGTAGAGTTATTGTAATCTGCCAGCAGGAGTGGCTGATAAACCACTGAAAATATTTATGTGGTCGTATCTTTGATATGTTAGGAATTTCCTAATATTTTATAAGTGAAAAAGGACACTATATGAATATAATGATTAACTTTTTAAAAAAATAAAATTTATGTGTGTAAATATACATATAAGATCCATTGTGATTTATGAAATTTTTTTTTTCTGAAGGAATTTGGGGTGACTTTTTTTCATATAAAATTAATTACCTCACTTATTTTTTCTTATAATCTTTTAAAATTTGAGCATGAGTTCATTTAATAATTTAAATAATCTATTTGTAATATTTTAGAAACAACTTTGAAATAATTTTTCCCAGGAAGTTACAAGCTAATTATATGTCAAATAATCTCTTCAAGAAGTCATGAATGACCTCTTCCTAGGAATGATAAATAGTGTGTATTTCATAAAAGTTGAAGTAGACTATCAACATGCACTCTTTCAATTAATGTAGGTTTATATCCAGTGCACATTGTGTTTACATTTATTGTATAGTGTCTGGAAAGAAAAATTTTCCTCTGCCTTTCCCAGTTATTCTGGTTGGTCTAACAATTAAATTGATATGAGACATTAACAGGAGAAAATCAAATTTAAATTCACATGAAAGGGGGCTCCATAAGAAGATGAAGGTTTGAGATTTCCCAGGTGGTCGAGTTGGTAAGACTCCATGCTCCTAGTGCAGGGGGGTATGAGTTCAATTCTTGGTGAGGTAACTAGATCCCACACACTACAATTGACAGTCCACATACTGCAAACAAAAGATACTGTGTGCTGCAATAAGATCTAGCACAACCAAACACATATGCTAGGAAGAAGTCCTAGGAGAATCCTAGGAGAAGTCCTCAGGAGAATCAGACAACTGACTTTACAACCAGTAGCTAATAGGGATTTCAAAGTGGAAGGAAGACCTTCCCCAGGGGAAAAGAAGAGCCAAAATTTGGTCAACACATCCTTTAGAAAAACAGTTATCTTGGGCAACAGCTGTCTTCCTGGTGAAGGATCCCTATCTAAATTATTACTTTTTTTTTTTTTTACTATGATCATGCTATAATTATTCAATAGACAATATTACTCACAAAAATGCTTAAAGAATAGACAATGGTTGCTTTATTATATTCAGAGGGGGGCTGTAGTTCACAAAGTTGAAAAGAGTCAACACAACTCAGTGTCTGAGCAACAACAATGAGTATATCATGGTTAAGGTGGCTACTTCTGAGGCTTCCTTATGTGTGGATCAGTAAGCAGCATAAGATCACATCAGTTCAGTTCAGTCACTCAGTTGTGCCCGACTCTTTGCAACTTCATGGACTGCAGCACGTCAGGCTTCCTTCTCCATCAGCAACACCCAGAGCTTACTCAAACTCAGGTCCATCGAGTCAGTGATGCCATCCAACCATTTCATCCTCTGCTGTCCCCTTCTTCTGCCCTCAATCTTTCCCAGCATTAGGGTTTTTTCAAATAAGTCAGTTCTTCACATCAAGTGGCCAAAGTATTAGAGTTTCATCTTCAGCACCAGTCCTTCCAATGAATATTCAGGACTGATTTCCTTTAGCATTGACTGGTTGGGTCTCCATGCAGTCCAAAGGATTCTCAAGAGTCTTCTCCAACACCACAGTTCAAAAGCATCAATTCTTCAGCTCTCAGCTTTCTTTATAGTCCAACTCTCACACCCATACCATAACTTTGACTAGATGGATCATTGTTGGCAAAGTAATGTCTCTGCTTTTAATATGCTGTCTAGGTTGGTCATAGCTTTTCTTCCAAGGAGCAAGTGTCTTTTAATTTCATGGCACCAGTCACCATCTGCAGTGATTTTGGAGCCCAAAAGAATAAAGTCTCTCACTGTTTCCATTATTTCCCCATCTATTTGCATGAAGTGAAGGGACCAGATGCCATGATCTTAGTTTTCTGAATGTTGAGTTTTAAGCCAAATTTTTCACTCTCCTCTTTCACTTTCATCAAGAGGTTCTTTAGTTCTTTGCTTTCTGCCATAAGGGTGGTGTCATCTGCGTATTTGAGGTTATTGATATTTTTCCTGGCAATGTTGATTCCAGGTTGTGCTTCATCCAGCCTGGTGTTTTGCATGATGTACTCTGCATATAAGTTAAATAAACAGATTGACAATAGCTTGTCAAGGTGACAGCCTTGACGTACTTCTTTTTTCCTATTTGGAACCAGTCTGTTGTTCCATGTCCAGTTCTAACTGTTGCTTCCTGAACTGCATACAGATTTCTCAGGAGGCAGGTCAAGTGGTCTGGTATTCCTATTACTTTCAGAATTTTCCACAGTTGTTGTGATCCACACAGTCAAAGGCTTTGGCATAGTCAATAAAGCAGACGTGGATGATCTTCTGGAACTTTCTCACTTTTTTGATGATCTGACAGATGTTGACAAATTGCTCTCTGGTTCCTCTGCCTTTTCTAAATCCAGGTTGAACATCTGGAAGTTCATGGTTATGTGTACTGTTGTAGCCTGTCTTGGAGAATTTTGAGCATTACTTTGCTAGCATGTGAGATGAGTGCAATTGTGCGGTTGTCTCAACATTCTTTGACATTGCATTTCTTTGAGATTGGAATGAAAACTGACCTTTTCCAGTCCTGTGGCCACTGCTGAGTTTTCAAAATTTGCTGTCATATTGAATGCAGCCCTATTACATCATCTTTTAGGATTTGAAATAGCTCAACTGGAATTCCATCACTTCCACTAGCTTTGTTCATAGTGATGCTTCCTAAGGCCCACTTGACTTCACATTCCAGGATGTCTGGCTCTAGGTGAGTGATCACACCATCCTGGTTATCTGGGTCATAAAGATCTTTCTTGTATAGTTCTTCTGTGTATTCTTGCTACCTCTTCTTAATATCTTCTGCTTCTGTTAGGTCCATGCCATTTCTGTCCTTTATTGTGCCCATCTTTGCATGAAATGCTCCCTTGGTATCTCTAATTTTCTTGAAGAGATCCCTTATCTTTCCTATTCTATTATTTTCCTCTGTTTCTTTGCATTGATCACTAAGGAAACCTTTCTTATCTCCCTTTGCTATTCTTTGGAATGTTGCATTCGAATGGGTATATATTTCCTTTTCTCCTTTATCTTTCCCTTCTGTTTTCTCAGTTATTTGTAAGACCTCTTCAGACAAGCACAGATCACATCAGCTACCAAAACAAAACAAAACAAAAAAACAGTCAGCAAGCCTGTATCAACTAAACATTAGCTGGAGAATAATTTCCTGTTATATGTAAGTTATGTTATAAGTCATATGTTACATATGTTATGTAAGAGTTATGTTTATCAACTAAATGTTAACTAGGGTGCAATTAAGGGGGTAACTACTCTCTGTATAAGCTTAAATTTTTGTTTTTTAAATAGTTTTTCAGTTGTCTGTGGTAAGCAAGATGAGCAATTAGCCAGCAGAAAAGTATAGATAAAAAATGGAGACATTTTAATAATTGAAAAGGCTAACCCCTTTCTTTTCATTGACCAGTAAGAACATTTTTAAAAACCCAAATCATAAGTATTTGTCAAGTCTACTCATCTTCCTTATGTAGTGGTAGCCTAAATGAGATTTTGACAAATATCAAACCTTAAAACTAATTTTAGAACAATGTTATTTATAATGGAAAAAGTATAGGCTAAGGAGACAGACAAAATTTGGTTCAAATTCTAGCTCAACTAACTCTACCTGGGTGTCTTTAAATTGGTTTTATGTAAGCTTTCCTAGCCTCAGTTTCCTCAGCTAAAATTTGGGCATAATAATACTTTCCTCACAAGGCTATTTTAAGAACTTAATTAAAATGATAGTTTTTATTAAGGGACAAAAACAGATTGTTAAATCATCAAAAATCAATTTAAAATTTTCTTTTTGATAGTGTTTGATATTTACTATTAACCACTTAAAAATCTTTTTAAAATCCATTAAACCAAGATCCATTTATTATAATTTCTAAAATATTCAAGTAATTTTCCCTATAAATTTGGCATATATAATTTTATTATCCACTTCCTATATGTTGATTGTTATAGGAAAAATAATTTTCTTCATAGTACCTATAGCAGTAAGAGATAAATTACCTTTTCAAAGCTATATAGCTTGCTAAACTACTTTTGTGTTAAGCAACTGTCAACTTGTTATTTCTATTGTGGCAAATAATTTTGGTCCACTAAACTCCATTTTACAGCTTCAAATGGATTAATCCTGGCTTTGCATGCCATAGTTATATATTTAGAAATTTAATCATCAAAGATTATAGTTGTACAATATTGAGAAGTATAGAACAAAATAGAATTATTGGAGGACAGTTGCTCAGCAATATTGTTTTGGCCTCTGCCACACATCAACATGAATCAGCCACAGGCATACATATGTCCCCTCCCTCCTGAACCGTCTCCTACATCCCACCCCTTCCCACCCTTCTAGGTTTTCACAGAACACCTGGTTGAGCTCCCTGTTTAACATAGTGAATTCTCACTTGCTATCTGTTTTATATATGGTAATGTATACATTTCCATGCTCTTCTCAAAATTCTACCCACTCTCTCTTTACCCCCATTGTGTCCACAGGGAAGACGCTCCCCAAGGGAAGGGAAGAGCAAAAGTTTGGTCAACATCTTCTATGGAGAAACAACGTTAGCTTAGATGACAGCTGTCTTCCTGATGTAGGCTCCCTATCTAAATTATTTTAAAACTATTATGGGGAGGTTAAGAACAAAAATTTTATGAGTTTTCTGATTAAGTCATTCAGTCGTGTCCAACTCTTTGTGACCCCATGGACTATATAGTCCATGGAATTCTCTAGGCCAGAATGCTAAAGTGAGTATTCTTTCCCTTCTCTGGGGGATCTTCCCAACCCAGGGATCGAACCCAGGTCTCCCACGTTCCAGGCAGATTCTTAACCAGCTGAGCCACAAGGGAAGCCCAAGAATACTGGAGTGGGTAGCTTCTCCCTTCTCCAGTGGATCTTCCCAATCCAGGAATTAAACCAGGGTCTCCAGCATTGCAGGCAGATTCTTTACCAACTGAGCTATCAGGGAAGTCCTTCTTAAAAATAATCAACCTAAAATAATTATCATGCCAAGCAAACACATTTGGTGTGACAAACTTTGCACCCATACAACACCTATAGAAAAGCAAAATCATATTTATATATTTAGTGCAACCAGAACTTGATTAGCTAATGTGTAAATTATTGATAAAGTCATTTACCTTCCTCTGACTCTGTGCCCTAAAGTTCATTTGTATTCATTTAATCACTTTTAATTTAATTTAATTTAATCACAATTAAACACATTGCTGTTTAATCACTAAGTCATGTCTAACTCTTTGCGACCCCGTGGACTGCAACACACCAGGCTTCACTGCCCTTCACTGTCTCCTGAAGTCTGCTCAAATTCATGTCCGTTGAGTTGGTGATGCTTTCTAACCATCTTATCTTCTGCTGCCCGCTTCCCCTTTTACCTTCAGTCTTTTCCAGCATCAGAGTCTTTTCCAAGGAGTAGGCTCTTCGCCAAAATATTGGAACTTCTGCTTCAGCATCAGTCCTTCCAATTAACATTCAGGCTTATTTCCTTTAGGATTGACTGCTTTGGTTTCCAAGGGACTTTCAAGAGTCTTCTCCAACACCACAGTTCAAAGGTGTCAATTCTTTGGTGCTCAGTTTTCTTTATGGTCCAACTCTCACATCCATACATGACTGCTGGAAAAACCATAGCTTTGACTATGTGGACCTTTGTTGGCAAAGTGATGTCTCTGCTTTTGAATACACTGTTTAGGTTTGTCAAACATTTTCTTCCAAGGAGCAAGTGTCTTTTAATGTAGTGACTGAAGTCACAGTGTGCAGTGACTTTGGAGCCCAAGGAAGTAAAATCTATGCCTGCTTCCACTTTTTCCCCTTCTAACTGCCAAGAAGTGTTGGGGCCAGATGCCATGATCTTCATTTTTTGAATGGTGACTTTCAAGCCTACTGTTTCTCTGTAGTTTTTCACCCTCATCAAGAGGCTCTTTAGTTCCTCTTCAATTTCTATCAGCGGAATGGTTTCATCTGCATATCTGAGGTTGCTGATAGTTCTAAGGATCTTGATTCCAGGTTGTGCTTCGTCCACTGGCATTTCACATGATGTACTCTGCATAGAAGTTAAATAAGCAGGGTGATGATATATGGCCTTGAGGTACGCCTTTCCCAATTTTGAACCAGTCTGTTTTTCCATGTCCTGGTGGTGCTAATGGTAAGCAACCCACCTGCCAATGCAGAGGAGATATAAGAGACGCAGTCTTGATCCCTGGATTAGGAGGATCCCCTGGAGAACAGAATGATAACCCACTCCAGTATTCTCGCATGGAGAATCTCAAGGACAGAGGAGACCCGAGGGCTACAGTCTATAGAGTCACACAGAGTCAGACATAACTGAAGTGATTTAGCATGTACGCATGTTATTCTATGTCCATTTCTAAATATTGCTTCCTGACCTGCATGCAGGCTTCTCAGGAGGCAGGTAAGGTGGCCTGGTATTCCTATCTCTTTAAGAATTTTCCACAATTTGTTTTGATCCACACAATCAATGTGGTTTGCTGTGGACTACACAGGATTTAGTGTAGTCAGTGGAGCAGAAGTAGATGCTTTTCTGGAATTCCCTTGCTTTCTCCATGATCTAACAAATGCTGTCAATTTGATTTCTGGTTCCTCTGCCTTTTCTAAAGGGCTTCTAAAGCTCTTCTAGAGGGCTTCCCATGTGGCACAGTGTTAAAGAATCTGCCTGCCAAAGCAGGAGATGCAGAAGCAAGAATTCAGGTTTGATTCTTGGGTCAGAAAGATCCCCTGCAGGAGGAAATGGCAACCCACTCCAATATTCTTGCCTGAGAAACCCCATGGACAGAGGAGCCTGGTGGGCTACAGTCCATGGGTTTACAAACAGTCTGATACGACAGCACACTCACAGGTGATGTGTCTATATTTAGTGATAGTGTAGGGCTCTGATCTAATACGTTTGCCATCCTGATAGAAAGTGGAAAAGATATCACAGATCTCTTTCTTCACACAAAGAAGAGGCCACGTGAGGACATGGGGAAAAAGCGGCTGTCTTCTCACCAAGGAGAGAGCTCATCAGAAACCAACCCTGTGGGCACCCAGATCTCAGACTTCAGCCTCCAGAACTGTAAGAAAATATCTTTCTGTTTTTGAAGTCGCCCAGCCTGTAGTATTCTGGTATAACAGCCCTACCCGTAATACTATGGAAGGTACATTTGAGTCAGTAATACTCTCTTTTGCTCTTTTTATCATTCTAGTATAACTGAAGGTGGAATTCCACTAATATCAAGTACCACCCAAGCATGTGGTATCAGACTTTACTTTATCTGCAAACACCACCAACCGTAGGTGTCGACAACCCTCAAACCACAATTTTTGGAGAGCCTCACTCAAAGGGTGAAGTGTGAGGACTCAGAGCGTGTTCAGTTTTCTGGGCATGGCCATGCTCCCTTCAGCAAAGCTTTGCTCTCAATGTGACTAACAGGGTGGAGGTCCCTGAGCTAACAGCACGTTTCCAAATGGTAGGAGGCATCTTGCATCAGATACGCTGTTGTTTGTGCCAAAGCTGCTGTCATTCTAGTTGGGTAGAAACAAATGTTACAAATAAAAGAGAGAAACCCTTTCAGGACAACAGACAAATCAGTGCTGACTCCTACTCATTCACAGAGTCAAGCATTTTCAAACTGAGAGACCAAAAGCTCTGCAACAGGAACCGTGAAACTCACAGAGTGATGGTGGAAAACTCACAGCTAGAAGGACCTGTTTTCTCCAGTGGAATAAAAATACTATATTTTAGCTGTGTAAAAGTACTGTAGAAAAGGGAGTCAGAACAGGGTGGCCAGGGAAAGTCTAAGGGGAGGGCATGATTTTCGGCATTCTGTCACAAATAATCCTTTAATCTAGAACATATGCACAGGTTCCATCAACATGATTTAAATAATGTTGAAATAAATCAGATAACTAAAGGAGAAGTTCTGCTGTACATAAATGCTTCAGCAATGGAGAACAGTACTCACTGGAAAGCACACACATTTCTAATTGCTAAGAGAGGTTGATTTTATGAGATCTAGGATTCCACTGAGATAGGACATCACACAGTTATAAACCAAACCCCAACTGGAATTTAATTTTCACTTATGTAGGACATAGCTGTCCTCCCAGCTAGTCTTCTGATGTTTGTATCACATCTATATTGTGATAGATGACATATACGGAGATGTATACTCAAAAAAATCTTGTAGGGAAGTATACACTCAGCAACTTACTTCAGAGAAAACGTTAGCATGATCATCCAGCAGCTTAAAAAGATATTACAGCGTTACACTGGCTGCTCCCTTACTGCCCTCTGATCACAGCTTGTTAAATTTTTACCCAAGAAGAAAACTCCATTCTGGTGTCCATGCTAATCACTTTCTTGCTGATGTTTACAATCTGTTTTCTTAAAGGTGTGTCCCTAAAAGCTAAAGTGAATGGAATTGCATGATATGGATGATCTTGTGGTTGTTTTTTCAGTTCAGTATTACATTTTACAGAATCATGCACTTTGTTTTACGCACATGTGCAAGTATCTTCTGATGGGTCTGAGTGAGTTTTCTGGACCATAAAATAAGAGTATTGCTGCATACAGAAAATATAAACTGCCAAACCACTGACTACAATGGTCAGGCTAAGTTACTCACACAGCTGAACTGTAGATGATTTCTGTTGTACCATTCCTTCTTTTTTTCAGCAATGATGATTAGCAGGTAGCAGCATTGCTTCCTGGATTTAGTTTTCATTTCCTTAATGTTGAAACTGAACATCCTTTTGAGTAATGTAACCAAGCCACAGCACTGAAAAGCCAAACTTATCAGTAGGAGTTTGCAACAAAGCAAGGGTTTATTGCAGGTACTAAGCAAGGGGTAGAGATTCAACCCCAGATCCACACCCCTTGGTATTTGAGATTTTGTTGTTATTTTATCTTGTTTTTTTTTTTTTTTTTTTTTTTTTTTTTAAGAGGAAGAACAAAGAGGCTGAGCTAATAATTATCTTGTGACATTTCTTAATCCTGGCATCCGGAGTGACAATATCTTTGGTTTATGGTTCTCTGGCTAGGTGGTCCATGGTTGGGAGGTCTGTGAGCTTATGTTGCCCTGGAGAAGCAACCTGAGTTTGTATGATAATGGTGATGTCTACAACAGTGATTTTTAGTACTTTAGTGATGTTGTTGACAACAATATTAGCATCTGACAAGTGGTTGAGTGTGCAATGAGCACAGAATTGAGGTTAGAGGGAACCAGAAAGAGAACAACATTTTGAATAGAGGGATGAATCGTAAACTTAAACTCGGCAGAGGAACTCAGTTTTAGGGACTTAGTTACACTAATTAGGTCATAAACATTTTCATTTGGTAATTATCTGTCGTGAAGAGCCTGCACAAGTCTCTTAAGTGTTTTTCTTTTGGGTAGTTGGTTTGGAGGAGTTCTTCATAAATTATTTCCTTAGATGACATTTGCATGTGTCAGAAATATTTCTTACTCTTGGCTTGTCTTTTTTCCACTGGTATCTTTTGATAAATATAAATTCTTTTTAATATAGTGTAACTAATCATATTTTCCTTTCAGTTCAATTCAGTCACTCAGTCATGTCTGATTGTTTGCTACCCTATGGCCTACAACAGTCAGGCCTCCCTGTTCATCACTAACTTCAGGAGTTCACTCAAACTCATATCCATTGAGTTGGTGATGCCATCCAACTATCTCATCCTCTGTTGTCCCCTTTTCCTCCCACCTTCAATCTCTCCCAGCATCAGGGTCTTTTTTAGTGAGTCAGTTCTTCACATCAGGTGGACAAAGTATTGGAGTTTCAGTTTCAGCATCAACCCTTCCAATGAATATTCAGGACTGATTGCTTTCCTTTAGGATGGACTGATTGGATCTCCTTGCAGGCCAAGGGACTCTAAAAGTCTTCTCCAACACCACAGTTCAAAAGCATCAATTTTTTGGTGCTCAGCTTTCTTTATAATCCAACTCTCACATCCATACATGACTAGTGGAAAAACCATAGCTTTGACTAGATGGACCTTTGTTGGCAAAATAATGTCTCTGTTTAGTATAGCTTTTCTTCCAAGGAGCAAGTGTCTTTTAACTTCATGATTGCAGTCACCACCTGCAATGATTTTGGAGCCCCCCAAAATAAAGTCAGCCACTGTTTCCACTGTTCCCCCATCTATTTGCCAAGAAGTGATGGAACCGGATGTCATGATCTTAGTTTTCTGAATATTGAGTTTATGGTTGGTAAATTTGTATCTGGGTTAAAAAATATTTTCTACTCAAATAGTGAAAAAATTCTCCTATATTTTATTTTAAAAGCTTTTTTAAAAAATATTAGACACATTTTGTTGTTGCTGTTCACTCACTCAGTCGTGTCTGATTCTTTATGACCCCATGGACTACAGCACACCAGGCTTCACTGTCTTTCACTATCTCCTAGAATTTGCTCAAACTCATGTCCATTGAGTTGGTGATGCCATCCAACCATTGCCTCTTAAGTCGGCCCCTTCTCCTCCTCCTCTCAATCTTTCCCAGCATCAGAATCTTTTCCAATGAGTCAGCTCTTCACATCAGATAGTCAAAGTATTGGAGGTTCAGCTTTAGTATCAGTTCTTCTAATGAATACTCAGGGTTGATTTCTTTTAAGATTGACTGGTTTGATCCCCTTGCAGTCCAAGGGACTCTCAAGAGTCTTTGCCAACATCACAGTTCAAAAGCGTCAATTCAGTGCTTAGCCTTCTTTATGATCCATTTCTCACATGTGTGTATGACTACTGGAAAAACCATAGCTTTGACTATGCTTACCTTTGTTGGCAAAATAATGCATCTGCTTTTTAATATACTGTCTAGGTTTGTCATAGCTTTTCTTCCAAAAGCAAGCATAATAATTAGAACTATATTCATCCAGATTTAAGTTTTTGTGAATGTTGACGTGAGTCAAGGTTACTTATTTGTTTTACTCTTATTTCTTTGAGTATAAAGGATAAAGAGTGTCAAATTATGAAGACAACCTTTGAGCAGCTGTCCTGCCTTACTGCTGGGCAGTACTGCCTGGGTTTCTATAAATATCTGTGCAGCCAGGACTCTGTTTCATTTCTTCTCTCCTTTCAGTGCCAGAGTCAGGGCCCACTGACTATATTATGCAAGTTTAAAGTAACTCGCATTATCATTTATAGCCAATCCTCCCTCTTATTCTTCCAGAGTGCTCTGTCTGCTCTTCTCCTTTGTATTTCCATAATTATATTAAAATCAGCATGTCTACTGCCACTCGAAACAAAAATTTTTCTAGTACCATGATTGGAATTGTTGTTCTTGCAGAGATCACTTCACTGAGATTTGACATCTCTAAATATTAAGCATTTCAATCCGTGATTATGGTGTATAGTGGATCTCCACGTTCACTTCTCTCATTTATAAAATGTATAGTTTTGTTGTATTTCTATTTGTTATCAGATTTAGAAATGTAACCAATTTTTCTAAGTAACCTTGATATCTTTCCAATGTTGATCATTACTTTCTTCAGGATTTTGGAATCTATGTATACAGAGCGATTTGACTGTCACTTTCTCCTTAGAACTATAAGAGATTTTTATACCAAAGTTTTGCTTGACTTATGAAATGGATGATTAAGTGTTTCTACTTTATATATTCTCCTGAAATAAGTATCAAGTAGGCAATATGTTTTTCTTAGATGTATGATAAATTTGCTAAGGAAAAACAAATACCATATATTAATGCGTGTGTATGGAATCTAGAAAGATGGTGCTGGTGAACTGATTTGCAGGGCAGTAGTGGAGACGCAGGCACAGAGAACAGACTTGTGGACGTGGTGGGGTGGAAAGGGTGGATGAAAGGAGGGCGTAGCATGAAAGCATATGCACTACGTGTGTAAAATGGATAAGCCATGGGGGTTTGCTGTAAGACTGAAGGAACTCAAGCCAGGGCTCTGAACACCTAGAGAAGTGGGATGGGGGAGGAGGTGGGAGAGAGGTTCACGAGGGAGGAGGCATATTTATAAAACTATGGCTGACTTACATTGATATATGGCAGAAGTGAACACAATACTGTAAAGAAATTACCCTCCAACTGAAAATAAGTTAATTAAAAAAAAATTGCTGGTGAAGTCAAGTGAACCCTAAATTAAGGGAAGGCTTGCAACTGTGAAATTTAACACTTTTGATAACTGTAAGGTGTGTAATTTTTCTCTTTTTGCTCTGAATTTTCATAGGATTTGTTTCCTTAGGCATTTGAGCATTGCCTCTAACTTTTCGAATTTACTACCTTAGCATTGTTTATAAATGTCCTTATTTTATCAGTTAAATATCTGTAGAAACTGTATTAATTTCCTGTTCTTATCAGTGAGGTTTATTGTTTGTGTACTTTTTTATTTCTGCTCTTCAGTTTCATCAATAATTTATTGAATTTATGTAATATTTTCAAGAATCAGCTTTAGGCTTTGTAGGTCTTTTTTATTTCATATTTACTTTTTATTTTATTTATTCTCTTATCTTTTTCATTTCCTTCAGTCTTCTGTCTTTGTGAATGAATAGCTTTGATCTGATATAGAAGGATTATTCTGCAATCTGCCTCATGTCAGACACCTTAAACAGAACCAGGCTTCTCTCACCTATACTTGTGTTGAAATGAGATGCTTACCTTCATCTTGTTTTTTCCCTTTTTGTTTTGTATTGGGGTATAGCTGATTAACAATGTTGTGATAGTTTCTGATGAACAGTGAAGGGAATCGGCCACACACACATGTGTATCCAGTATCCCCCAAACCCTCCTCCCATCTAGGCTGCCACATAACATTCATCAGAGTTCCATGTGCTACATGCTAGCCCCACATTGTTATATGGCAGAAACCAACATAACATTGTAAACTTAAGTATGTGTATATATGCATACTTAAAGCAAGTAGGGAAAACCACTAGACATTCAGGTCTGACCTAAATCAAATCCCTAATGATTATACAGTGGAAGTGAAAAATAGATTCAAGGGATAAGATATCCCCAAGGAAAAGAAATGCAAAAAGGCAAAATGGTTGTTTGAGGAGGCCTTTCAAATAGCTGTCAAAAGAAGAGAAGTGAAAGACAAAGGAGAAAAGGAAAGACATACCCATCTGAATGCAGAGTTCCAAAGAATAGCAAGGAGAGATAAGAAAGCCTTCCTTAGTGATCAGTGCAAAGAAATAGAGGAAAACATAGAATGGGAAAACCTGGAAATCTCTTCAAGAAAATTAGAGATACCAAGGGAATATTTCAGGCAAAGATGGGCTCAATAAAGGACAGAAATGGTATGGACCTAACAGAGGCAGAAGATATTAAGAAGAGGGGGCAATAATACATGGAAGAACTATAAAAAAAAAAAAAAAAAAAAAAAGTTAATGACCCAGATAATCACGATGGTGTGATCACTCACCTAGAGCCAGACATCCTGGAATGTGAAGTCAAGTGGGCCTTAGGAAGCATCACTATGTACAAAGATAGTGGAGGTGATGAAAGTCCAGTTGAGCAATTTCAAATTCTAAAAGAAGATGCTGTGAAAGTGCTGCACTCAATATGCCAGCAAATTTTGAAAACTCAGCAGTGGCCACAGGACTGGAAAAGGTCAGTTTTCATTCCAATCCCAAAGAAAGGTCATGCCAAAGAATGCTCAAGCTCCCACACAATTGCACTCATCTCACATGTTAGCAAAGGAATGCTCAAAATTCTCCAAGCCAGGCTTCAACAGCAGGTGAATCATGAACTTCCAGATGTTCAAGCTAGATTTAGAAAAGTCAGAGGAACCAGAGATCAAATTGCAACATCTGTTGGATCATCAAAGAAGCAAGAGAGTTCCAGAAAAACATCTATTTCTGCTCATCAACTATGCCAAAGTCTTTGACTGTGTGGACCACAATAAACTGTGGACAATTCTTCAAGAGATGGAAATACCAGACCACCTGACCTGCCTCCTGAGAAACCTGTATGCAGGTCAGGAAGCAACAGTTAGAACTGGCCATGGAACAACAGATTGGTTTCAAATCAGGAAAGGAGTATGTCAAGGCTGTATATTGTCACCCTGCTTATTTAACTTACATGCAGAGTACATCATGAGAAATGCTGAGCTGGATGAAGCACAAACTTGAATCAAGATTACTGGAAGAAATACCGATAACCTCAGATATGCAGATGACACCACCCTAATGGCAGAAAGTGAAGAAGAACTAAAGAGCTTCTTGATGAAAGTGAAAGAGAAGAGTGAAAAAATCGGCTTAAAACTCAACATTCCGAAAACTAAGATCATGGTGTCTGGTCCCATCACTTCATGGCAAATAGATGGGGAAACAGTGACTGACTTTATTTTCTGGGGGCTCCAAAATCACTGCAGATGATGACTGGAGCCATAAAATTAAGAGATGCTTGCTCCTTGGAAGAATAACTATGACCAACCTAGACAGCATATTAAAAAGCAGAGACATTTTTTGCCAACAATGGTCTGTCTAGTGAAGGCTATGGTTTTTCAGTAGTCATGTATGCATGTGAGAGTTGGACTATAAAGAAAGCTGAGCACCAAATAATTGATGCTTTTGAACTGTGGTGTTGGAGAAGACTCTTGAGAGTCCCTTGAACTGCAAGGAGATACAACTAGTCCATCCTAAAGCAGATCAGTCCTGAATATTCAATGGAAGGATTGATGCTGAAGGTGAAATCCAATCCTTTGGCCGCTTGATGTGAATAACTGACTCATTTGAAAAGACCCTGATGCTGGGAAAGATTGAAGGCAGAAGGAGAAGGGGACGACAGAGGATGAGATGGTTGGATGGCATCACCGACTCAATGGACATGAGTTTGAGTAAACTCCAGGAGTTGTCGATGGACAGAGAAGACTGTCATGCTGCAGTCCATGGAATTGCAGAGATTCAGACAATACTAAGCCACTGAACTCCCTGATATACTTAAATATCTTCATTTTTGAAGATTTTTTTTACTATGCTGGATAATCTAACTTGGCAGTTGTTTTACTAGTTTCCATTTTTTAATGCCAAGAAATCAACACTCATTATTGCTGTTGCCCCTCTGAATGTACTTCTCTCATTCCTCCGCCCCTCCCAGGATTTTCTCTGTGTTTCAGTCTTGCTGCACTGTCCCCATCAGTGACCTGCTTCTCTCTTCCTTTCTTGGAGCTCCAAGAAGTTCCTTGATGCCTTTCCTATTCTGGAAAATTCTCAGACCCCACACTTCAAACACAGCTTCTCTCTCCTCTTCCTGTAGCATGTGACTAGATGTTTGTGGTTCTCTCCGCTCTGTGCCATATGCCCTGGTTCCCAGTCCCCTCCTGTTATCTCTGTACTTTCATGTGGGTGTTTTCTACTGAAAATAATAAATCCTTCAGTCATTGTGGCAGGAGTGAGCCCCGCCTGCAGCCAAAGGTCCATGTCTTAATCCTCGGAACCTGTGAGTACTTTGCATGATGTGACAAGTGGGTTTTGCAGATGGAAATAAAGTCACAGATCTTAACATAAGGAGTTTATCCTGGATTATTTGATGGGCCATCTCATCCCTCAAGTTCTTCAAAACAGAAAACTTTCTCTGACTCACAGGGGAGGGACTAGACAGAGAGAGAAGCTGCTGCAGAGGAAGTTGAGGGATTTGAAATATGTAAAGGATTTGACTTGCTATTGCTGGCTGTGAAAAGTGGCATCTGATGTGAACCAGACAGAGGCCCCGGGAAGCTCAGGGCAGCAGCCCTCTTATAGCAGCAAGGGCTGGGGTTCACAGTCCTGAAACCCCAAGGCTTGTAATCTGACCAACAACCTGAAGGAGTTTGGAGGTGAGTTCAACATCCCCAGAGCTTTCCTCAGAGAACATAGCCCAGCCACAGCTTGACTTTGGTCTTGGAGACTAAGCAGAATACGCTTTGGGTCATGCCACATCCAGACCTTGGAGTAGAAAATGGCAATGGACTCCAGTATTCTTGCCTGTAAACTTCCATGGACAGAGGAGCCTGGTAGGCTACAGTCCATGGGGCTGCCAAGAGTCGGATATGACTGAGCACACACGTATGTGTGTATACGTATATCTAGACCTTTCGTCTACACGGCTGGCTCCAAGATTATAAGTGGGTGCTATATTAAAGCCACAGAAAGTGGGAATTTGTTATTCAGCCCTGAAGAATGAATGCATATGCATTTGCTTTTGTTATTTAGCGCCTAACTTGTGTCTGATTCTTTGCCGGCCCACAGACAGTATCCTGTCAGGCTCCTCTCTCCATGGAATTCTCCAGGCAAGAATATTGGAGTAGATTGCCATTTCCTTCTCCAGGGGATCTTCCCAGACCAGGGGTCAAACCCATCCTGGTCCCCTTCATCGTCAGGAGGATTCTTTACCACTAAGCCACCAGGAAGCCTGACACACATATATAGTCCGCCATTAAATCCATGCAGTGTTCCTAGTATCAGTGACCATCTGCTTCCCTGTCTGTAAATTTCTGTATCTGTCATTTCTGCTCTTTCGGTTTAATGCTGTTTTACTCCTTATTTGCACTTTTGTTTGTTTAGTTTGTAAGACACTGTATTTGCAAAATTATTCTAGGAATAATTTGATTTTACATTTAGATAAAATGATTTTGTCATCTTCTAGAGACTTTCTTTTGCTTGTAACCTTTGCTCCTAGGATTCGCTTCATCCAGTTTCAGGAACTGTGCATATTTGTACCTAAAACACAGTACCTGTGAACATTTCTGTAATGTCTTGTTTTACATACATCTGGAGGGTGCTTCAAGCCACACCGTCTCAGGCAGGCCCTGGAGACCTGTCTTCATCCCTTCTGTCCAGAACAGTAATTTTTCACTATCTTGTTGAGCCTCTAATGCCTGCCAGCAGAGCTTTCTTATATTTTATACAGAATTTTTAGCGTTTGGAATCAAAATATCATTCCTAAATATAAGCCTTACTTTAAACTTTGAAAGCAAAAGGGTCTCTATCTTCTCGACTGTTTAATTTTGAACCCTACATTTAATATAAGACTGGTAAATAAATATACTTATCTGCTATTTGATATATAATATATCAAAGTGAGTCTTTGAGAGCTTTGACGATGGAGCCAAAACTTCTGTGGTTCAAATTTCTGATTCTGGTGTTAATGTGTGACCTTGAGAAATTTACCTAACTTATCTCTGCTTTAAGTATCTCCTTTGTAAAATACAGATCACAGTGATGCTTCTTCCATAGGGTGATGGTGAGAATGGAATGAGTGAACGTGGGTATAATAATGCAAGCATAGCCGGCAACTAGTAAGAATTTAATTAAAAATATCTCTAAGCTTTATCAGACGATGTTTCTAGTGAGAAGAAAGTTAGGTTTTACAGCCGCCAGTTTGCCCACGTTTCCTGTTTATAATCCGCTTGTTAACATTTTTGCTATTTATGTATTTTTGGCTGTCCTGGGTCCTCGTCGCTGTGCATAGGCTTTCTCTAGCCACGCTGAGCAGGGACCACTCTAGTTGTGGTGTGCAGGCTTCTCCCTCAGGGGCTTCTCCTGCTGTGGAGCAGGGCTCCAGGGCGTGCAGACCTAAGGACTGGCAGGTGGATTCTTATCCGCTGCACCACCAGGGAGCTCCCTGTAAACAACTTCTTACCCAGGGCTGGTGTTTCCAGTGTCAGAACTCTCTCTTTCTGCACTCTAAAAGGAAAGTAAAAAGTCTAAGGAATCTGTCCTCTAGCGCACCGTTTGCCTAGAGGGTGACGCGGAGCAGTCATAGGATCTGCATTTGCCATCGATTAACTTATATGTGGGCATGGAGTGCAGTTCTGACCAATAAGTAAGTGCAAGTCTGTGAAGACCTTCTTGGGAATGAAGGACACCAAAAGGAGCTGCCCCAGTTCTGCTGCTGTAGGAAGCATCTGACGGAGGTGCTTGGGAATCTTTAAAGGGGCCAAGCTGCCTGCAGAGCAGAACAGAAATGGAAGGGACCAGGGGCCCTGGTGACATCTCAGTGCCACTGAATTCAACAACTTTGTAGCCACACTTTGTCCTGGTTGTGTGAGGAAATACAGTATGCCTATGCCAAGTTAGCCTGAGGTCCAGCCAAAGCTGTCACCTGGTGCAGTCGGCATCCTCGGTGCTTTCCTTTGCCTGAACACTCTGTTCATCCATCCCCTTTGGTACCTTGAAGGGTCCATTGCCCAGGTTTCTGTTTAGGAAGCATGCTAAAACTGGGGCAAGGGCAATGGAGGGTAAATTTCTCTTTATTTGCAGAATGCTAATGGGTTGCCATTTCCTTTTCCGGGTGATCTTCCTGACCCAGGGGTCAAACCTGGGTCTCCTGTGTCTCCAGCATTTGCAGGCAGATGTTTTACCCTCTGAGCCATGGGGGAAGCCCGACCTTTATATGAAAACAGGGATCTATGTCTGTTGGTATCAGATGATCAGTGTTCACATAATAATTGTTCCCTGAATGTTGTTCAGTTGCTAAGTCATATCCAATTCTTTGCAACCACTTGGGCTGCAACATGCCAGGCTTCCCTGTCCTCCACTAGTTCCTGGATTTTGCGCAGATTCATGTCCATTGAGTCAGTGATGCTATCTAATTATTCATGGAATACTTGAAAACAATTATTCACTTTCTTGCAACCTGTCTTATGCTGGACTAACTTCAATTTCTTTCATCTTTGTTCATAAATCATTCTTCCCTTAATTTGTCTTTTCATTGAACACCTTCCATTTCCTTCCACATTCATCTTAAAATGTGAGCATCAGAAAAAAAACAGAGGAACAAAAGAAGAGTCAAAATAAAATTTCTGACCAATTTCACAGCAGCCCTAGTTTGTGGAGCAAAGACAGAGCCGCACTGCCTGTTTTCCTTCTGTGTGGAAGAGGAAACCGTCTTGGGGATCTCTCTGAATTAAAGCATCTGTTTATTTACCTGTCACAGAGAGTGACCAGAGATGAGTTTCGGGGGAGCCTTTTAATCACGAGGTTATTCAGTGAATGGTCTTTAATACAGAGCAGTGGAATGAATGAAGAACCTCTGTGATGTAAGGCTGATCAGTGGTGAAATGGCTTTAGGTCCCTTCTCAAATGTAGGCAAAATATAAATCTTTGCTATCAGAATAGTGGATGATGTCAAAGAAATCAAAGCAATCATTTGCTTATTTTACCATATCTGGGGAAAATAAAAGATTACAATTTCATTTAATAGTTATCTGAAAAAATTTCCCTTCCCTGAGTTGCCAAAATATTGTCATTCTCATGTGGAATGTGTTATTATTTTATCTCTGATAAGGACATAACTTATTACTATGTGTCTTCTTTCATATGGTTACAGCTCCCAGTGGACAGTGATAAACTGTATTTATTAAGATTAGAGAAATAAGTCTGGTGGGCTTTATTTAATATATATTTTGTCAGATGCATATTTGATTATCAGTTTTTCTATGTGCATGATAATGATGTAAGGGTAATTTATATGCATGTAATTGAGCAGTCAAAGGCAAAATAAAATTTGTCCATATAAAACTAAGACTGCATTCAAGATTGATTTAAATGGAAATATTTTCATTTTGTAAAGTAATGAACCAAGTAACCAAAAAATACTTAGCATAATGTAA
This sequence comes from Muntiacus reevesi, assembly GCF_963930625.1. NCBI lineage: Eukaryota > Metazoa > Chordata > Mammalia > Artiodactyla > Cervidae > Muntiacus > Muntiacus reevesi. Next base: position 2,904,706 of record NC_089265.1, on the reverse strand, counting down.
TGCCTTCACGATAGTCAAGTAACATTCTAGAAAGACAACTTGCAGAGTAGGGCCCCTGATCATTTTATGCTTTGATGTGGATGCATTTGATAGCCTAGTGAAGCCAAGTGACCAGTCTCAAAATAATCAAAATAGTGATTAATAATAAAAACAATGTATGTATCTATACTTACATAAACTAAAATGCAAAATTATGAATGCAGCTGTGTTTATTGAAACAAGTGTCAAAGCATAAATGTGTGATATTGTAGCATATGTAAATTTTAATAATGCATTGCCCAGTGAGGGCTTCCCAGGTGGCGCTAGTGGTAAAGAACCTGCCTGTCAACGCAGGAGACATAAGAGACAGGGGTTCCTTCCCTGGGTTGGAAAGATCCCCTGGAGGAGGGCATGGCAACCCATTCTCTGTTCTCGCCCAGAGAATCCCATGGACAGAGGAGCCTGGCAGGCTACAGTTCACGGGGTTGCCAGAAGTCAGACACCACTGAAGTGACTTAGCATGCACAGCACAGTGAGACATAGCCATAGTTGGATCATTTTAAGCTGGTGGTAAAGGTAAAAAATACTTGAGATTTCTGCAGTAATTCAAAAGCTTTATGAAAGTATCTGTGATTTCTATTGGTGACAAAGTTACAGATGCTCATAATACTACTGTGATGTGTTGCCTGGATTCAGTAAGAGGGAAATAAAAATTTTCAATTAGATATTAGTGAAAATAAAGGCAGAGTTTCGCATCCACAGTCCCGGGCCCACTATTTCTGTCTGTGAACATCTGGGGACCCATAATTTCCATAATTAGATTCCCTGGGATGAATCAAGTCTGTTGGCAAATTCTGGACTATCCCAGATGGAAATCCTGGCTTTCTCAGTTAATAATTATGAAACCTTTGAAGGGTCCTTCTACCCTGAACCTAATTTTATAATCTAAGAAGTAGATGCCATAATATCTATTTTTCAGTTATATTGTAGCTATGCTGTCTCATAGTAATGTATAATATATTCTCTGTAAATACTGTAAGACTTCTTAGATTATAAAAATATGTTAATACTTTTTTTTTATTTTTAAATGCATAGCTAGTTTAACCAATATATTTTGAATCTTGGTGGATATCTGCATGTATGTATACAAGAGTGTGTGTTTTACTCAGTCATGTCCGACTCTTATGTGACCTTATGTGTTGTAACCTGCCAGGCTCCTCTGTCCACAGAAATCTCCAGGAAAAATACTGGACAGGTTTGCCATTCCCTTCTCTAGGAGACCTTCCTGACACAGGGATTGAACCCAGGTCTCCCACATTGCAGCCAGATTCTTTACCATCTGAGCCACTAGTGAAACCCGGTATACAAGTGTATTTAAGTTAGAAAGTGAAAGTTGCTCAGTTGTGTCGGACTCTTGAAACCCCAAGGACTATACAGTCCATGGAATTCTCCAGGCCAGAATACTGGAGTGGGTAGCCTTTCCCTTCTCCAGGGGATCTTCCCAACCCAGGGATCGAACCCAGGTCTCCCTCATTGCAGGTGGATTCTTTACCAGTTAAACCACAGGGGAAGCCCAAGAATACTGGAGTGGGTAGCCTATCCCTTCTCCAGTGGATCTTCCTGACCCAGAAATTCAACCGGGATCCCCTGCATTCAGGCAGATCCTTTACCAACTGAGCTATCAAGAAACCCGTATGTAAGTTAAATCTCCAACAATACTGCACATTAAGAATAATTTCATTTTACGTTTTAAACTCGTTTGGTTATACTTGTTTCTGCTTCAGATCAGCTGTCTCCTCTCATTGTTTATCTTCCTAGAACTGCTGCAGGAGTAGCCACGCAGAGCTGTGCTAACATCCTGTCCGGGATTGGCCTTGGCGGAAGCAGCAATACAAACTTTGTCAGATTCCTGCCCCTTTCACCCCTCCCTCAACTGAACATGAACTTTGAACTGCCCCCCAGGCTCCCAGCCCTCCCCCATGGGTATTAGTTTTAAACAACTCACATTTAGTGTCTTGCCGATCTCCGGCTCAGAAGGGAATGGCTATCTATCCACTCCAGTATTCTTGCCAGGAGCATTTCATGGGCAGAGGGTCTGATTGGAGTTGGCAGAGCTGCGATGCTTTTGCAGGCTCTCGGGAAGGATCTGTGTCTCTGCCTTCTCCACCCACTAGATTCTCCTCGATTCCTGGGTCCATGCTTCATCTGTTTTCAAAGGCCGCAGTCTCTGCCTGGTTCTATGCCGCTTTGCACTGCTCTGACCCTCACTCTTCTGTCTCCATCCGCCATGTTTAAGGACCCTTGTGGATATACACAGACTTTCCAGGTGGCGCTAGTGGTTAAAGAACCCACTTGCCAATGTAGGAGACATAAGAGACATGGGTTTGATCCCTGGGTTGGGAAGATCCCCTGGAGGAGGGCATGGCAACCCACTCCAGTATTTTTGTCTGGGAAATCCCACGGACAGAGGAGCCTCATGGGATACAGTCCATAATGTTGCAGAGTCAGACGTGACTGAATCAACCCAGCATGCACTCACGAATGCATATGGATATATACACACCTGGGTTCAGCCAGGTAACACCAGGATATTCTCCCTCTCTTGAAATCGGCTGCTTCCTGAACCCCCGCTTTGCATGTAATGTAACATTCCCAGGTTCCATCAAGGATCTGGACCTCTTTGGGGAGGCAAGGAGTGTCACCAGGTGGTGACTAGATGCTTGTTAACATGCAAACAGAGGCTGACAAGTTCATGGCTTTCCTCTTGCTAAACCCTCTTGTTAAGGGATTTTCAAAGAATGGTGCTTTCACCCAAAGCAGTGAGCCCAATAGGTGTAATTTCAATCTTTACAATAAGACAATGGGGAAACTGTCTCCGCCATCATCAAATCTCTAAATCACACTTGATAGCTAGCTTTCTAGTCTACGTGTATGACATGTTCTACATAAATAACAATAAAAGGCTGTATTTTAAGTTTAATGTAGTATGGAAAAAAATTTGTGTGTCCTTGATAAAGCTCCAGGTGAAGGCGTGTTTGGAAATTTAAAACTGTGGTCCAGATGTAGGGAGTAATACTGCAGCTGTTTAAGACTGTGCTTTATTAATTCTGAGCTTCCCTGGTGGCTCAGAGATTAAAGAGTCTGCCTGCAATGCAGGAGACTCAGGTTCGATCCCTGGGTTGGGAAGATCCCCTGGAGAAGGAAACGGCAACTCACTCCAGTATTCTTGCCTGCAGAATCCCATGGAGGGAGGAGCCTGGTAGGCTATAGTCCATGGGGTCGCAAAGAGTCAGACATGACTGAGTGACTTCACATTCTTTCACTTTCATAATACCTTTACTTCTACTCATATTTTATGAGTGAAATTTGAATACAAGGAAATTTTTGTGTCTGATTTCAAAATACAGAAATAATATCAGCTACATTACGGCTATGGTTTTTCCAGTAGTCATGTATGGATGTGAGAGTTGGACTATAAAGAAAGCTGAGCCCCAAAGAATTGATGCTTTTGAACTGTGGTGTTGGAGAAGACTCTTAGAACCCCTTGGACTGCAAGGAGATCCAACCAGTCCATCCTAAAGGAGATCAGTCCTGGGTGTTCATTGGAAGGCCTGATGTTGAAGCTGAAACTTCAATACTTTGTTCACCTGATGCACAGAGCTGACTCATTTGAAAAGACCCTGATGCTGGGAAAGATTGAAGGCAGGATGAGAAGGGGACGACAGAGGATGAGATGGTTGGATGGTATCACTGACTCAATAGACAAGAGTTTGAGTAAGCTCTGGGAGTTGGTGATGAACAGGGAAGCCTAGTGTGCTGCAGTCCATGGAAACGCAAAGAGTCGGACATGACTGAGTGAACTGAACTGAACATTATAACAGGATACAGGTTAAAAAATGTTTTGTGTTGTATCTAAAACTCTGCTGCTTGGGCCTTAAATGCTGTACTTTGCAGTACACAGAAGTCAGTCAATGAAGAATCCTCTTTAGTAACACAAGTCTTTGCAGAGTGTATTATGTTCTCTGTGTCTCAGTAAGCCTACGTGCCAACTCATACTGCATGGATTAAGTTGAAAAATTCATGTTATAAAATGGTGTCAGACTGCCATACCTGCCAAAGGGAAATAGTCAATTGGGTGGGTATTTGGTCATGATGAGTCAGCTGTTGGTACAGAAATGTTGCAAAGTTAAGTATCACAGAATTTCAGGGACATACAAGACACCTACATGTCTAGGGCTTGCCAAGTCGGTGGGAAGCTGCCACTCTGAATGGTGGGGGTGGGCAGGTTTTCCACTGACCTGGGCTGCCTACAGAATTCCCTCAGAAATATGTGAAGTCTGAGCTCTACCCCACTTCTCCAGTCCTCCAGACAAATGAGGCTTTGTAGAGACATCAGAGTTCAAATGACACAAGCCCTTTTAAAGACTCTGCTTGCATCATTGTTGTTAGCCCGTCGCTATGTCACGTCCTACTGTCTGTGATATCATGGAGGGCAGCACTCCAGGCACCCCTGTCCTTCACTATCTCCCAGAACTTGCTCAAACTCATGTTCATTGAGTCAGTGATGTCATCCAACCATCTCAACCTCTGCTGCCCCCTTCTCCTTTTGCCTTCAATCTCTCCCGGCATCAGGGTCTTTTCCAATAAGTCGGCTCTTTCTATCAGGTGGCCAAAGTATTGGAGCTTCATCATCAGTCCTTCAAGTGAATATTCATGGTTGATTTCCTTTAGGATTAACTGGTTTGATCTCCTTGATGTCCAAGGGAATCTCAAGAATCTTCTCTAGCGCCACGGTTCAAAAGCATCAACTCACGGGGTTTATTATGTGCTTGAACATACCCTTGCATGTTTACTCTGTTTTGAACATCTGATAACAGAAATTAAATACATTCATTAAACCAATGGGTGCAACTTGTACCCATTAGCAGCCAAGCGTTTCAACAGTAGTAAAATATTTGTGAGACAAAAATGAGGTGATGACATGCACCACCATAACACTGGCCACGCACTTGCCTGTTGTCCGGGGCTTTTGTGAGTGTCAGGGCTCTCTTGCCCATGTGTCAGCGCCTCACGTGTGGTTTCAGGAGATAATGCACCAGTTCTGGGGTGATGGTTCCTTATCTTGCTGCACAGAATCAGTCCCACTCAAGCTGTGTTGTTAAATGAGTATTTGATAAATCAGAACTTTTAATGTCCCACTTAAAGCAGAAAACACATCACAGTTTCTTAATCTTTTTAACCTCAACAATCAAGTGATAAAGAAGAAAGTTCTTTTAAATATGTATATTTTATTTAATATTAGCTCAGCTGTATAATATTTCTTCTCGTAGCTTATACGAAAATTGAAAATTACAAACATAAAAGAGTTTTTTTTTTTCTTTTTTAAATAGGCTACAGAATTAGCTCACAAAATTTTGGTCATCCCAATCTTCATTCCTAAACACAAATACTACTTATTGTCCTTATAATTAAATAGAAAACAAGACCTAAAGATGCCAAGTTTAAACCTATGGACATTACAAATAAAAAATGCTGTTGCTAATGTGCAAGTAAAAAACTTACTGTCTAGTGGTTCAGACAGTAAAGAATCTGCCTGCAATGCAGGAGACATGGGTGGGATCCCTGGGTCAGAAAGAGATCCTGGAAGAGGAAATGGCCATCCACTCCAGTATTCTTGCCCAGAGAATTCCATGGACAGAAGAGCCTGGCATGCTGTAGTCCAAGTAGTTACAAAGAGTCAGACAGAATTGAGGGACTTCTGCTTTCACATTTTTTTTCAAGCCTATGGACATTACAGAGAAAAAATGTTCCTAATGTGCAAATAAAAACTTACTGTCTCAGCTGACCATGAATAGAATTCTAAGACGTGCAGTTAAGTACAATTAATTAATATATGATTATGGATAATATAAATGAGTATAATTCACAGTGTAAATGTAGAGTAATATTTAATGTTCATATTGTCCAGACAATAGTCCTATGAAAACTTAGATCTGAGAAGAATTTATTCCAAAGACAGGTGAAGTGAATTATTAAAGTTATCAAGGCGTCTGCAGCTGTCACCAAACTCTTCAGTATCTCCTTAACAATGTCCATTTTCCTCTCTCTGAATTTAGTCCAGATCCCCAGATCCACATGTATGAGACTTTTCACCTTCTCTTGCTTTCAACATGTCTCCTGTCCACATAACAATTCAGAAATTTCCAGTATACAGGAATGGCAGATCACATCATTTAAATAATTTCCTAATAAGGAACTACTGAAAAACAAATCAACCATCAAAATACTGGATAAATTAATTTTTAAAACATTAAATGCATGAAAGTAATGAAAAAAAATGCATGAAAAGTAATGAAAAAGTGGTAGAAATGATCAAGTGGAAAGTGAAAAGTTAAGGGAATACTAGAACAAGCCCAAATACCACTTGCTCCAAATGCGTTTCCAGGTTAAAGTGAAAGTGTCACTCAGCCATGTCCTTGCACCTTTACTCTGACAGCCTCGGAGGACAAAGAGGCTGAAATAGCATCCGAGGGCTTGTGCAACTGCGGAGGCCAGCAGGACTTCCTCTCCACAATACGCTTGGGCAGCTGAGGGCTAAACCTTCAGTCTAAGTGGTTGTTCAGTTGCTCACTTGTGTCTGACTCTTGCAACCCCATGAACTGCAGCACGCAAGGCTTCCCTGTTCTTCACTATCTCCTGGAGTTTGCTCAAACTCATGCCTCTTGAGTAGATGATGCCATCCAACCATCTCCTCCTCTGTCGTCCCCTTCTCCTCCTGCCTTCAATCTCTCTCAGCATTAGAGTCTTTTCCAGTGAGTCAGTTTTTTGTGTCAGGTGGCAAAAGTATTGGAGCTTCAGTTTCAGCATCAGTATTTCCAGTGAATATCCACGGTTGATTTCCTTTAGGATTAGCTGATCTGATCTCCTTGTAGTCTAAGGGACTTTGAAGCATCTTCTCCAGCACCACAGTTCGAAAGCATCAAATCTTCAGCACTCAGCCTTCTTTATACTCAGATTCTCACATCCACACATGACTACTGGAAAAACCATAGTTTTGCTTTACTGACTATGTCAATGCAAGAGAGAACGATGAAAAGTCCACTCAATATTATAGCTCTGGGATGAATATCTGATACTAAGTTAAAACAATATAGCAAGTCACTGGCTCATAGGGTCTCCAGGAACTTCATAGAAATAAATGCGAATCTCTCTGGGAAGATGTATCATCATTTTATGTATCACAGTATTTCTGAAAATGATTTTTGAGACATGGCATCCAACACATAAAGATATTCAGACTCACCATGAAACTGCACTCCATGATAAAGAGCCAGCAGAAACAACACAGCAGAAAATCATGTGTGCACACAGAGGCCGTTGAACATAGCAGATAAGAAATGAAATAGCCAGGCTGTGTTTATAAAACAGAAGGATAAAATGAAAGGCATATCTAGGGATGCAGAATTGAAAAAGGAATTATAGATGTTATAAATTTTTTAAAATGGTGTTGTGTATAGTTTTGTACAATCTACACACAAGTGATAAGACAATAAACTGGAAGGCACGTCAGAGAGAAAAGCTTTCAGATGCAGCATACAAGCACAAGATGTGGTCCAGGAGGAGAGAGAGGGTGGGGCAGTAAAAGCACTCAGAGATGATGTCCTTTGCCTTCAGGATATTCTCAGGGCCATGTGATTAGTCTCTCAGTCGTGTCAGACTCTTTTGCAACCCCATGGACTATAGTCTGCCAGGCTCCTATATCCATAGAATTCTCCAGGCAAGAATACTGGAGTGGGTTGCCATTCCTTTCTCCAGGGGATCTTCCCAACCCAGGGATCGAACCCAGATCTCTTGCATTACAGGACCATGGCCACCAGCAATGCAGGCACCATTGTGTACACAGAAGGTTTTCTCAATTATGTGAATTGCTTATTTTAGCCAAATTTGAATACAAGCACACTGAAACCAAAAATGCAGAAATTAATTAGTGTACCTCAGTATTATTCTGTAGTATTCAAAATTATTCTATAACTAATGCAGTTTCAGGTGTCAGATTGCCAAAATTTGCATCCTGGCATTGCCAGCTGCTAATCATGTGATCATTGGAGAAAAGGAAAAGTACACTTCCCTGAGTCTTGATTTACTCATAGAAAATGAAAGTAGAAATATTCTTCACCTTTAAGGTGGTATTATGAAGACCCAATAAAATGGCACACAGTAATTGTTATTTTTAGTAGAATTATTTTTAAAAGTCACCTGTTTTTCCTTTCTGAATTACTTCACATTATATGACAGTCTTTAGGTCCATCCACAGATCTACAAATGATCCAATATCATTCCTTTTACTGGTTAAGTAGTATGCCATCTGTATATATGTATCAAATCTTTTCATTCATCTGTTAATGGACATTTAGGTTTCTTTCATGTCCTGGTTGCTGTAAATAGTGCTGTAAGAAGCATAGGATGCATGTGTCTTTTTGATTTATGGTTTTCACAGGGTATACGCCCAGGGATTCATATATGTGGAATCTAGAAAAATGGTACAGATGAACCTGTTTGCAAAACAGAAATAGAGTCACAGACCTAGAGAATAAATGGATGGACACCAAGGAGGGAAGGGGGTGTGGGATAAGTTGTGAAGCAACTATATCACAATAACTTTAATAAAAAGTCACCTGTGAAATTTTAATAATAATACATAAAACAAGTAGCACAAATGCAAATTAATTGTCTACAGTTCAATTGCTTTGTGCTACTCAATGAAGAAGAAAAATCTCCAAGAAAAGGATAACAGTTTCTTCCTCACTTTCAAACACACTTGCTGTTCAGTATTCATTTCTGGTCATGATTATAACTTGTAGACTGGATGTATTTTCTCATATGGGCAAAACAATACCATATGTATTGGGTTGCAAAATACTATTATTTTGAAGGTATACATTTCTGTGTCACTAAAACCCTTTTTAAGTTTATAAATTGCTAGTTTATATATGTATAATATAACCTAGTTCTTTATGAAATTGCTATACTTTTATAAATGTTTAGCTTACTTTCCCATAATTGAACTTCTGGTTCACTTTGTCAGTAAAAGTGGTTTTTGCAGTCACTCTCAAACCCTGGTCAATATTTATGTTTTCTCGTATTTTGAGAGTTAATCTGTGATTTGAAAAATAAAGTCACATAAAGTCATAATATATTAGTTTTCTAACCCATATCACTCCTGTATTTTATAAATCAGATTAGTAATTTCAGAGTTGACCATAATCTATAGCCTGCTTGCTTCAATGTATTTTGCAAAATGTAGAAAGCAACATAAATATTTAATAGCATAAAATGGTAGCTTGCTTGAAAAAATGGCTGAAAACATTTCTTTCCCCTTAATTATCACTTATACATGTGATGGGACTTTTTAGGTTTTCCTATCAAGAAATGGAAACTGAGCCTCTGCCACTCCTGAGTCTGGTCTGGTTTCTTGGCTTCCATTAACAAATAGCATGAGGGAGAAGAGACATGTCTCAGGAGGATTGTGTGATCTGGCTCATGCTCCCAATACTGCCCAAGCACTGTGGAGAACAGCTCAAGCTAACGTGTTCGATGCTGAGAGACCCTCCTTGCCCCAGCAGACAGCTGGCCAACCCTTGGACAGGTGAGGCTCTTCTGCAGGTTTCTCTTCTCTGCCAGACGGCCCGCTGACTGCAAATGCTTTAGAGAACAAAGCTAAGACCAACCAAGCCTGGCCTGTACCTGCAGAACGGCCCGGCACCCACTCAACCCACAGGCTTGTGAATAGTACAAAACATTATTGTTGTATTAATTTGCCAAGTTTTGGTATCATAATATAATCAGTCATCTATAAAAAAAGTTACTGATTCAATATGAGTTTATAGTCATAAGTAGCGTGTTCTTACTAATGGACATCTTGGTACACATCTTTCTGCTTTTAACATTGTGCCAGTTTCTGCTGTACAGTGAAGTGACTCAGCTGTATGTACACATATGTGCCCCGCTTCTTGGACCTCCCTCCCACCCACGACCCCATCCTGCCCCTCTAGGTCATCTCAGAACGCCAAGCTGGGTTCCCTGTGCTATACAGCATCTCCCCATGAGCCATCTATTTTCCACATGGTAGTGCAATATGTCAGTCCTAATCTCCCAATTATTCTCACCCTCTCCTTCCCCTCCCATGTCCACAGATCCAGTCTCTATATCTGCATCTCTACTCCTGTCCTGCAAATAGATACATCTGTACCATTTTTCCAGATATATGTGTTAATTTATGATAATTGTTTTTCTCTTTTTACTTTTTTTAATTTGTACTCTATTTTTCTCCATATTAGTCAGAGTTTTACTTAATCGTTGTCTTATAAAATAGTTACTTTTGTTCTCCAGTAGCTTTATCTTCCAAGTTCAGTAGCTTTAGATGGATACTATTCTAAGTCTACCTACTGGTTCTTTTTTTGCCAAGACACATATCAGAAGAGCTGATTCCTCTTTGATATATTATCAAACTGCTCTGATTTCTGAGTAACATATACAAATAAAAGCAAAGAATCAATGTGGAGTATAGTAGTTTAGATGGTGCACCTGAATTTTGCATTCTTTCAAAAATCAGTTTTTCCCTTTATTCAGTTTATAGTACAACTTGACCTACATTATTTCAAATCAAAGCCCACTCAAGTTAATTAATTTTAGGAATCCTAAAATTGAAGAAGGCTTTCAACTGAATTTTCCCTTGAAATTTAGTCTTTTTAAATATTTAATGTTTATTTAATATTAATTCAATGACTAATTCATGGGCATTAAATATTCAATATAAAGAAATGTTAACTAAAATAAAAAAACACTGTTTTCTATTTTTATAAATATACATATTTTTTAATTATTAGAAAACTGCATCTGTAGAATGCAGAAATAGATCTCTGGGATTCTTAAGTAATAGACCACTGGGCAGAAATGTTATTTACAATTTAAGAAAAAAAGTAGTCTAATGATTTTTTCTAACCAGTAAACTTTTTCATGCTTTCAGTTTCAGAGCAAACTAATATTTTCCAAGAAATCCTTGCCAGTTTACACAAGCAGAATCAGTGTTCTTTTTTCTGTGCTCATGTCAAAATTTTTCCCATTATGTATTTCACTTGTCTCCCCAACTAAATCTCATCTTCCTCAAGACAACACCACTTGCATAGTACAGACTTGACACAATTGTGCATTCTAAGGCTCCTAAAGTTCCACTGGTTGGATTCAGTCTGTGTTGAACAGAACTTTACTGTTAATTTTAATGTTCTTGTTCCTCATTTACTGAGGCAGTTAAAAAAAAAAAAAAAAAAGCACGATATTTTCCCCCAGACTCTAAAAATGTGCAAACATTTTATGTTATTATTGAAGGACAGAGTTGGAATCCTTATGCTGTACTAGTCCTTGGCATGGATATATTATAAAATCACATCTTAGGTACTCTTCTTTGAATTCCTTTTCGCTTTCCTGTAGGCACAGAATGGTGAGACCAACAAAGACAACATGATGGTATTTTCAGACTAGCTACACTGAAGAAATACCTTGATGGATAAATTTTCACTAAATGCTTGAAATTGATAAATAAACAAAGGGAAAGCTTAGAATTGGAGAGAAAACTTTGAATATTGCTGTATCTAAAACTTTCATATTCTCAAACACATAGAGAGGACACATTCTGGTATATAATCCACATTCATTTTTTCTAATTGATAGATGAAAGTGATTAAATGTGTTTGTTTGTTTCTCTATAGACTGAATGGATTGAAGCAGAAAATCTGAACAGAGACACAGGTATCTCTTTTCTTTAACACTACTGCATGCTCATTTTTTTCTGGACTAAAGATGAATAGATGTAGCACAGTCATTAAGTGCATATCGGTAGTTTGTTTTCCTTTTTGGTGTTTACTTCTGAAAATTCCCTTAAGATACTTTCAGGTTTTACCAGTATGGTCCTTATTTTGTTTCATATACTCCTTTTATCTGTAAACTTACAAAGACCCTCTGCTAACCAACGGCTCAGCCCTCAAAATTTATTCTTTACTATGGCAGTGTATGTCTGTGCCCACTGAAGTTTTATCTGTGAATTCCTGAGCTTTCTGGTCTTGGAGCAAAAGGACAAAGCATTGTTGTGTCCTGAGGCTTAATAGAAACTAAGACAATTGAGAGACTGATGTAGAAAAAATATTGTTCAGTCTCTAAGACATCAATTTTTTGCATTACTTTTATTGAATATTCTGTTACAGCCCACGAATTATTGGTGTGTATATATTCCTTTAATGGGATTCCTTAACTTTTAGAGTGAGGAGTACTACTAAGAGAGAGATTTACTCTAATCTTTCCCTTTCCCTTAAATTATTTAGCTCTACAATTTATCAACAGTTCCCAAAGAATGTTCTTCTGTCAATGAGAATACAGTATATCAAAAACCACAAGGCTTTAGCCCAATAACGTGGATTAAAAAGAAATGGTTGTTCTTTATTTATTCTTTGAGCATATATTATATATGCATACTAAAGATGAGTCTAAAATCTGTGATGGGCTTGAAGTATGGGAGGTTTTGCATCTATGAGTACAAAAACAGTAGGACATTAAATGTATAAGAACCGTCTTGATCATTTGAGCAAGACTCATGTAGAATTAGTCAGTCTTTTAGGTATAAGCAGCATCCTGGTAGTTTAAGTATAGTTTGTGCTATCATGTTTTGTAAAAGGGTAAATTTATAGTGATTTTATCAAACCTTTGAGATGTAGCCATTGGTGAAAGCCTGGATGAAGAATGGACTCTCTTTATATAAATTATAAAAAGTGGCATTTGTAATATATGCTGAAGAAGCGGCTGCATAGGATGACGAGAACGTCATTGGGTTGAAGGCTGGTACTAAGGAATCACATGGACATAAGCTGTCAAGAGGTGCTGGACAGGATTCTCATTAAATCAAGCCATGATGATACTGGTGGCTCCCTGCTGTAATGCATCACAGAGACAAATATCCATGCACGGAGTTGACAGGTGATGAGCGACAGGTTTCTAATTGGATAGTAAGTTGGAAGCTAACAGATAATGTTCATGGACTAGATTTATGTTTCACCCACTTTGTGGGACTCTTATAGTCTTCCTTTCTATAAAAATTGTATCTGCCTTCCTATTTCTCATCTTTTCTCAACTGCCGTGGATTCGTTGCAGTTTTTCCAGGTTAATGCACTGAAAAATATTGCTGATTATATTTTTTCCATAACATTTTGCCATGACCCTTACAAAATGAGCCTTCTGAATTAATTGAAACAAAGAAAGATAAATTAGAATGCACTAAAGATTACTCTAAAATTCTCTAAAAATCATCATCCATTTATTCTGAAACATGTTTATTAAGTGTTTGATCAATAAATATTCAATCAGAGCGATTCCAAATCAAGTACATAATATTTAACAATTATAGCCACTTCATCTAGAGTGGTAGAATAAATCAACCCCAGACAGGCTGTAGACCCTCGGTTTCCTTTAACCACAAATGTGCTTTAAATATAGACTTTTACAGCCTTGCACTTAAAACAAAATCAATAGAAATTTCTCACAGCAATTTCTAGTAAAAAATATAATTGTCTTACATATTTCAGTTACTTTTGGTAAAAATCATATTCAGTAAGAATCAGATAAGATTAACTTTTGCTCTAACCATCAAACGTAATTTTTAAAACTCAAGAGAAAAAGGGAAAATCTATTTCATGTACCCATATTTAATTCTTTGCATTGTTCTTGCTCATTTCTTGGATTTTCAAATTTATTCTTTTTTAATTTTCCCTCTGTTTCTCAGATTTCCTTTAGCCACTTTTTAAGGAGAGGTCTTATTGTGAATAATTCTTTTAGTTTTCCTTCAATTGACAATGTCTTAATTTTCCTTTCATTCCTGAAGAACATTTTCACTGATATAAAATTTTGAGTTGACAGTTTGAGGGGTTTTTTTGTTTGTTTTAAATAGCATTTTTAAAATGGAGTGCCACTACCTTCTGGCTTCCATGATGTCTGAAATAAGTCCACTGTCACTCAAACTATTTTTCCCCTGTAAGGTAATATGTTGTTTCTCTCTGACTACTGTTACATTTTTTCCTTAAAAATTAGTAATTCAAGTGAGCAGTAACAGAATAAGACCCAAGCCTCATTCCCTCACAAACACACTGATTTAACAACAGTACATGACTCAAAACCCTTTTGGGTCCCTTCTTAACATGTGACCAGATAAGAAGTCACAGTATGCAAAGTAAGTGCCAAATCAGAATAAATGCATTGAAATGGGTAATAAAAGTTATTGTTTTCACTTAGTATGACCCTTCCACAAAGTCAGCGTAATTCAGTGCAGTGTGGGGAAGATACGTAATTTGTGTCTTTTTCCTCAGGAAGTATTAAAGCTCTGTTAAATTAACATTTGTTAAGTAGAAGCCAAGGGTGCTGGAAGGTGAGCAGTGGCTCAATGACAGACTACAGGGAAAAAAAAATTAAAGAGATTTATTACCCACAGGTACAAGTAGAGGTACCCACCTCCTGGGGCCATGTAGGAAGGTCAAGGCCAGGACGTGTGAAGACAGAGAGAGACGGGTCCTGGGGAACACACCTTTAATAGGGTCTGTCCGTGGAATGCTTTGGGGTTCCTGGACAATTCAAGCCAAGAACAGTGGCGTTTGTTATGCTCTGTGGGGTTCTTATCTCAGGGCACAAAGTGGAACTCCCTGGGAGGTGGCAGGACTGTTTATCACCAGGGTTATTAGGGGAATCATCTCAGGAACTTCCCCTGGTGGCTCAGACAGTAAGGAATCTGCCTATAATGCAGGAGACCTGGGTTTGATCCCAATGAGGATCCCCTGAATGAGAAAATGGCAAACCACTTCAGTATTCTTGTCTGAAAAATTCCATGGACAGAAGAGTCTGGCAGGTTACAGTCCATGGGATTGCAAAGAGTTGGACCCGACTGAGCGATTAACACTTTTTCCCCTGGAATACAATTTTGAAGCTGGACAATGTCTTACGTAACTTTTATGTTCAACTCTGAAGATGTCATGCAGATGAATGGATTTAACCTTTGGTAGAAACCATCTGGAGTTAGCACTGAATGTGGAAAGTATTTTTCTCTTAGAATGCCATAGCAGTGAGATTCTCGGAAAGTCACTGTCTCGGACATAGCTTTGACTATACAGACCTTTGTCAGCAAAGTGATGTCTCTGCTTTTAAATATGCTGTCTAGGTTTGTCATAGCTTTTCTTCCAAGGAGCAAGCATCTTTTAATTTCATGGCTGCAGTCACCATCCACAGTGATTTTGGAGCCCAACAAAGTAAAATGTGTCAGTTTCCACTTTTTCTTCTTCTATTAGCCGTAAAGTCAGGGGACTGGATGCCATGATCTTCGTTTTTTGAATGTTAAGTTTTAAGCCAGTGTTTTCACTCTCCTCTTTCACCCTCATCAAGAGGTTCCTTACTTCCTCTTCGCTTTAAGCTATTAGAGTCATGTCATCTGGATATCTGAGGGTGTTATTTCTCCTGCTAGTCCTGATTCCAGCTTGAGTCATCCAGCCCAGCATTTCTCATGATGTACTCTGCAAATAACTTAATCTTGAGAGGGACAGAATTCAGCCCCTGTTATTGTTGTTAGTCACTAAGTCATGTCTGAGTCTCTGTGACCCTATAGACTGCAGCAAGTCAGGCCTGCTTGCCCCTTACTGTCTCTTGGGGTTTGCTCAGATTCATGACCATCGAGTCAGTGATGCTATCTAACCAACTCAAATATCGCTGCCCCCTTCTCCTTTTGCCATCAATCTTTCCAGCATCAAGGTCTTTTCCAGTGAGTCAGCTCTTCGCATCAGGTAGCCAAAGTATTAGAGCTTCAGCTTCAGCATCAATTCAGTCCATCAATTCAGTTCAGTCACTCAGTCGTGTCTGACTCTTTGTGACCCCATGAATTGCAGTACACCAAGCCTCCCTGTCCATCACAAATTCCCGGAGTTTACTCAAACTCATGTCCATCGAGTCGGTGATGCCATCCAGTCATCTCATCCTCTGTCATCCCATTCTCCTCCTGTCCTGAATCCCTCCCAGCATCAGGGGTTTTTTCTAATGAGTCAACTTTTCACATTAGATGGCCAAAGTATTGGAGTTTCAGCTTCAGCATCAGTCCTTCCAATGAATAC
Organism: Muntiacus reevesi; assembly: GCF_963930625.1. Lineage (NCBI taxonomy): Eukaryota > Metazoa > Chordata > Mammalia > Artiodactyla > Cervidae > Muntiacus > Muntiacus reevesi. The sequence continues at coordinate 2,888,540 of NC_089265.1, read as the reverse complement.
CCAGGACTTATCTCCTTTAGGATGGACTGGTTGGATCTCCTTTCAGTCCAAGGGACTCTCAAGAGTCTTCTCCAACACCACAGTTCAAAAGCATCAATTCTTCGGCACTCAGCTTTCTCCACAGTCCAACTCTCACATCCGTACATGACCACTGGAAAAACCACAGCCTTGACTAGATGGTCCTTTGTTGGCAAAGTAATGTCTCTGCTTTTTAATATGCTATCTAGGTTGGTCATAACTTTCCTTCCAAGGAGTAAGTGTCTTTTAATTTCATAGCTGCAATCACCATATGCAGTGATTTGGGAGCCCCCAAAAATAAAGTCTGACACTGTTTCCACTGCTTCCCCATCTGTTTGCCATGAATTGATCAGACCAGAATCCATGATTTTAGTTTTCAAAATGTTGAGCTTTAAGCCAACTTTTTCACTCTCCTCTTTCACTTTCATCAAGAGGTATTTTAGTTCGTCTTCACTTTCTGTCATAAGGATGATGTTATCTGCATATCTGAGGTTATTGATATTTCTCTTGGCAAACTTGATTCCAGCTTGTGCTTCTTCCAGCCCAGTATTTCTCATGATGTACTCTGCATATAAGTTAAATAAGCAGGGTGACAGTATACAGCCTTGAAGTACTTACTCCTTTTCCTATTTGGAACCAGTCTGTTGTTCCATGTACAGTACTAACTGTTGCTTCCAGGTTTCTCAAGAGGCAGGTCAAGTGGTCTGGTATTCCCATCTCTTTCAGAATTTTCCACAGTTTATTGTGATCTACACATTCAAAGGTTTTGGCATAGTCAATAAAGCAGAAATAGATTTTTTCTAGAACTCTCTTGCTTTTTTGATGATCCAGTGGATGTTGGCAATTTGATCTCTGGTTCCTCTGCCTTTTCTTTTTTTCCCCCATATATTTTTATTAGTTGGAGGCTAATTACTTTACAATATTGTAGTAGTTTTTGCCATACATTGACATGAATCAGCCATGGATTTACATGTGTTCCCCATCCCAATATCCCCCCCCGCCCCGCCTCCCTCTCCACCTGATCCCTCTGGGTCTTCCCGGTGCACCAGCCCTGAGCACTTGTCTCATGCATCCAACCTGAGCTAGTGATCTGTTTCACCCTTGATAGTATACTTGTTTCAATGCTATTCTCTCAAAACATCCCACCCTCACCTTCTCCCACAGAGTCCAAAAGTCTGTTCTATACATGTCTCTTTTTCTGTTTTGCATATAGGGCGATCGTTACCATCTTTTTAAATTCCATATATATGCATTAGTATACTGTATTGGTCTTTATCTTTCTAGCTTACTTCACTCTGTATAATGGGCTCCAGTTTCATCCATTTCATTAGAACTGATTCAAATGAATTCTTTTTCCATAGCTGAGTAATATTCCATTGTGTATATGTACCATAGCTTCCTTATTCATTCATCTGCTGATGGGCATCTAGGTTACTTCCACAGTGCTTCAATGAACATTGGGGTGCATGTGTCTCTTTCAGATCTTGTTTCCTCGGTGTGTATGCCCAGGAGTGGGATTGCTGGGTCATATGGCAGTTCTATTTCCAGTTTTTCTAAACCCAGCTTGAACATCTGGAAGTTCATGGTTCACGTATTGCTGAAGCCTGGCTTGGAGAATTTTGAGCATTACTTTACTAGCGTGTAAGATGAGTGCAATTGTGTGATAGTTTGAACATTCTTTAAGATTGCCTTTCTTTGCCCATAGCTATTCCCAATGATACATACTTGCCTTAGGTCATCTAAAACTAGCAGTATTTGTGTACTCTCTACATTTACAAGTAATTGTAATAGTTCTATGTAAGTAGAACCCTGGCTATGATTAACTAAATTATGTAGCACCTTTATGCACACCAAATATTGACCTATAATAGTTATCATATGTCTCCTCTATATTTTAAAGGTTTACAACACAATAAACCATTACCTGATGTCTACAATTTGTTTCAATATATGACATAAATGGAATATAAAAATAAGAAACGGTGAATATTTTATCTCAATGAGACACACGGCTAACTTTGAAGTAGCAAGGCAAGTGATCCATTTTTGCTTTCATCAGTTAAAATGGCCTTGCTGATTTCTAAAATTGATATTCATCTACTTGTGATAGAAAACCGATGGTCAGAGAACTTACAAGAGGAAAAAAGAATATTGAAAATTTGATGAGTTCAAGATGAGAAGTGTTCAGAATCATTAAACTCATTCACAGAGGATTTTATCTATATCTTTCCAATGTGGATAACAGGGCACTCCATCAAATAAAAGACTCCAAATTTAATTATCATCCTGTTATTATGCTTTCTAGAGAATGAAAAAATTCTTGTGACAATTTAATTTCATAAAGTGATTGCTTACTAAGTCATCAAAATTTCAAGACTAATACATATTAGAGAGATGGATTTCACCAACAATTTCATGGAAACCACTTGTATTTATCTTACATGAAGCTTATTTTAGATAGATGGATTGATATATTATGACTGATGCTAGAATCAAGCTTGGGATTGCCTATCTTCTGAGTTCAAAGTAATTTTGCTCGATACATTAAGAAAAAAAAAAGAAACTACTTTAAAGAGAAAGAAACAATATATTTTATTGCAATTACTCTGACGTGATAAATAAGAGTAGATAAATGCAATGAGCATAGTAAAATTTATTAATTTTCTTCTTTGACTCTGATAATAAATTTTAAGTAAGCACTTGTTTTCCTTTTATGTTAGCACAACCATTCATTATACAAATCACATAGACCTTTCATGCTCCTGTCAATTTCTATCATTTGTCAACTGCTTCTCTTAACAAAGTAAGAATTTTAGAAGTATATTATGCTTGTGTCCCAGAAATCACAATTCTACATTCAGTGGAGGCTGAATTCTATAGTGAACAAAGGCAAATCAAAGGAGCCTTCTTTGTTCAATGAACAAAAAGATAGAAAAAATGATTTACATGTTCAAAATAAATTACATATTTTGCCTTTTTAGTTAAAGTATTTTAAAGTTATTAAAATGTTTGATGCTGTAAGTTAGTGAATTGATTTTTACATAGATCACTGTATGCTGCCCATAATCTTGTTTAAATATGTCTTCATTTCGTGTTGCACCGTCCTCACATCCATGAAATTTATGGATGGAGTTAGATCTGGATGGCATTCATGTAAGATTTTCCAGTGTTGGGACTTGACTGTCTCTCTCCTGAGGTAGATATGAGGTCCTAGACCTGGCCTCATGAACTTCCTCTCACTAATTCACTCTGGATATGCAGTGGTATGCACGTACTGTGCGGGTCAGTATCCTCTGTTTTGTGTTGTGGTACCAAACAGTCCCCACACCCTTGTGGTTTAAATCCACAAACACCAGTTTCTTCTTTGAAGATTGTATTCATCACCTATAACAGTGACTGTTGTTGTCCCTAGGTTTCCAAGAGTGAGAACCAGAGTGAATATACTAATAGTAGGAGGAAAAGGAGAACAAAGAAGGATATGTATTGACAATTAACTGTCCTGCCTGGAAGTGAGAAATTTCACTTTTGCTCCTAGCTCATGGACCAAAACTAGTCATGGCTCCATCAGTCAAAAGGCTTAGAATGTGCATCATTACTGTGCTATGGAAGAGGAGAGAAGTGTTAATATCTAGTGTACAGAACTTAGAACAACCACATTCCCTGGCATCTTTACCTAATGCCTCACCACTCACTCTCTCTCTCTCACCTTCTCTCTCTCTCTCTCTCAGGTGGAAGAGAGTCTGCCATTTTTCTTCCATATTTGTGAGGCCCCTCTCCAAAAAGGCAAGTTAGGTATTATTATTTTTTCATTTATTTATATTAGTTGGAGGCTAATTACTTTACAATATTGTAGTGATTTTTGTCATACATTGATATGAATCAGCCATGGATTTACGTGTGTTCCCCATCCCGATTCCCCCTCCCACCTCCCTCCCCATCCATCCCTCAGGGTCTTCCTAGTGCACCAGCCCTGAGCACTTGTCTCATGCATGCAACCTGGACTGGCGATCTGTTTCACAATTGATAATATACATGTTTCAATGCTATTCTCTCAGATCATCCTATCTTCACCTTCTCCCACAGAGTCCAAAATTCTGTTCTATAAAACTGTGTCTCTTTTTCTGTCTTGCATATAGGGTTATCATTACCATCTTTCTAAATTCCATATATATGTGTTAGTATACTGTATTGGTGTTTTTCTTTCTGACTTACTTCACTCTGTATATTAAAAAGGATACATTGAATCAGTCCTAATGAGGTGGATGAAACTGGAGCCCATTATACAGAGTTGTTATTTTTTTTTTAATTCCATTGGGGTATAGTTGACTTACAAGGTTTTGTTAGTTTCAAATGTACAGCAAAAGGATTCAGTTATGTATATATTCCTTCTTTTTCGGATTCTTTTCCCATATAGTTTATTACAGAATATTGAGTTCCTTGCGCTACTAAAGTAGGTCCTTTTTGGTTATCTATGTTATATATGGTAGTATATGTATGTTAATCTCAGGCTCCTAATTTATGACTTCCTCCCATATTTCTCTATTGGTAGCCATAAGTGTGATTTAAAGGTATGTGAGTCTGTTTTTATTTTGTAAATAAGTTCATTTGTATGCATTTTTATTAGATTCCACATAGAAGCAATAGCATATAATATTTTTCTTTGTCTGATTTACTTAGCATGATAACCCCTTGAGTCCATGTTGCTGCAAATGGCATTATCTCAATCTTTTATGACTAATATTCCATTGTATATATGTATCACATTTTCCTTATCCATTCATCTGTCAGAGGACATTTAATTTGCTTCCATGTCTTAGCTATTATAAATGGTGCTGCTGTGAACACTGGGGTACATGTGTCCTTTCAGACTATGGTTTTAATTGGATATATACCCAGTAGGCTAATTGTTTCTTGTCTTTCTTTTTTCTTTTTTTTACCCTTAATACTGGAGGCTTTGCTAATGAACATTATGAGTTTAGGATATTATGATAGGTATTGTTAGAGTTCTCCACAGAAACAGATAAATGGGATATCTGGACAGATTTTTAGATAAACAGACAGTTCTGTTTTTAGAAAAACATGGGGATGGTGGAGGAATAGGACAGGAAGACCACTTTCTCCCCTACAAATTCATTGAAAGAACATTTGAATGCTGAGCAAACTTCATAAAAAAACTTCTGATCGCTAGCAGAGGACATCAGACACCCAGAAAAGCAGCCCATTGTCTTCGAAAGGAGGTAGGACAAGATATAAAAGATAAAAAGAGAGACAAAAGAGTTAGGGACGGAGACCCTTCCCAGGAAGGGAGTCCTAATAGAGTAAGTTTCCAAACACCAAGAAACCCTCTCACTGGCGGGTCTGGGGGAAGTTTTCAAATCTCGGAGGGCAACTTAACCAGGAGAAAAAAATAAATAAAACCCACAGATTACATGCCAAAAAGCAACTCCCAGCAGAAAAGTACCAAGATGCTCGCATCTGCCACCAGGAAGTGGGGGCTGAATGGAGAGGAGCAGGCGGCATTGCTTAGGGTAACAACCAGGCCTGAATGCCCTGAGGGCAATCTGAGGGAGCTAATGTGAGATAGCAACTTAAACTGTAGGATAGCAAGAGAGAGAGAAAATTCACCTGCGAAAAGCCCTAACCAAAGACAATGCCGGCCCATTCGCAGGACAAAGGAAGGACTGAGCAATTCCAGAGAAGAGCTAGCCGGCTTCGGACCAGCCCATCCCCTGCTGGAGGCAGGAGGTAGGAGGGAGGGGAAAGGGGCAAACTTGGGCCCAGAGAAAGCATCCCCTATCAAACTGCAAACAGGCTTCCAGTTTCTAACCAAAGACTTCCTGAGATTCTGAATGGTTGATATCCGCCGGGAGGGTTGCGGCTAGAGATCAGCTCCCCAGAAGAGACACAAGGTGCACCAGACCAGTGCGTGTGGAAACTGAGGCTGGGACTGTGGAGGGGATAAGGTGCACTGCACCCGGGGAGAGTGTACTCATCAATCTCCTGGCTGCCTGAGCTGCTCGGGCGGGGAAGGCACAAAACTCAGGCCCAACCAAGTCTAGGCCTTTGTGGAGTACCCAAAAACCTGAACCTGAGTGGCTTAGGCCTGGGAAGTGCACTCAACTCAGGGCCCGCTCCCTGTAGAGCAACCTGGAACCTGAGCAGTGTAGATGGGGAAAGCACATGCGCTGTGAATGGGGGCAAACCCAGTGTGGCCAGAATACTGTGAGTGCTCCCCACACACGCCAGTAACATTTGTCTGCAGTGCCCCTCCCTCCCCACAGCACGGCAGAACAAGTGAACCTAAACAAAAGACCATCTCCGCCCACTTGTGTCAGGGGGGATATTAGACACTGAAGAGGTCTGCAAACACAAGTCATATAAACAAAGGGAACCATTTTAGAAGTGACAGGTGCAACAGATTAAAATCCCTGTAGTTAACACAAACTACACTGGAAGGTATCAAAAGAAGGAATCAAAATAAGGAATTAAAAGAAATGAAGACAACCTCAGGGACCTCTGGGACAATGTGAAATGCCCCAACATTCAAATCATATAGGATTCCCAGAAGAAGAAGACAAAAAGAAAGGCCATGAGAAAATACTCGAGGAGATAATAGCAGAAATACTCACACAGATCCAAGAAACCCAGAGATTCCCAAACAGAATAAACCCAAGGTGAAACACCCCAAGACACATATTAATCAAATTAACAAAGATCAAACATAACAAATATTAAAAGCAGCAAGGGAGAAACAACAAATGACACACAAAGGGATTCCCATAAGTATAACAGCTGATCTATCAATAGAAACTCTTCAGGCCAGAAGGGAATGGCAGGACATACTTAAAGTAATGCAAGAGAATAACCTACAACCGAGATTACTGTACCCAGCAAGGATCTCATTCAGATATGAAGGAGAATTCAAAAGCTTTACAGACAAGCAAAAGTTGAGAGAATTCAGCACCACCAAACCAACTCTTCAACAAATGCTAAAGGATCTTCTCTAGACAGGAAACACAGAAAGGTTGTATAAACGCGACCCCAAAACAACAAAGTAAATGGCAATGGGACCATACCTATCGATAATTACCTTAAATGTAAATGGGTTGAATGCCCCTACTAAAAGACAAAGACTGGCTGAATGGATACAAAAACAAGACCCCTATATATGCTGTCTACAAGAGGCTCACCTCAAAACAAGGGACACATACAGACTGAAAGTGAAGGGCTGGAAAAACGGTGCATTTGCATTTCACACAAATGGAGACCAAAAGAAAGCAGGAGTTGCAATACTCATATCAGATAAAATAGACTTTAAAATAAAGGCTGTGAAAAGAGGCAAAGAAGGACACTACATAATGATCAAAGGATCAATCCAAGAAGAAGATATAACAATTATAAATATGTATGCACCCAACATAGGAGCACTGCAATATGTAAGGCAAATGCTAACGAGTATGAAAGGGGAAATTAACAATAACACAATAGTGGGAGACTTTAATACCCCACTCACACCTATGAATAGATCAACTAAACAGATAATGAACAAGGAAACACAAACTTTAAATGACAAAATGGACCAGCTAGACCTAATTGATATCTATAGGACATTTCACCCCCAAAAATCAATTTCACCTTTTTTCTCAAGTGCACACGGAATCTTCTCCAGAATAGATCACATCCTGGGCCATAAATCTAGCCTTGGGAAATTCAAAAAAATTGCAATCATCCCAGTCATCTTTTCTGACCACAATGCAGTAAGATTAGATCTCAATTACAGGAAAAAAAACTATTAAAAATTCCAACATATGGAGGCTAAATAACATGCTTCTGAATAACCAACAAATCATAGAAGAAATCAAAAGAGAAATCAAAATATGCATAGAAATGAATGAAAACACAACAACCCAAAACCTATGGGACACTATAAAATCAGTGCTAAGGAGAAGGTTCATAGCAATACAGACTTACCTCAAGAAACAAAAAAGTCAAATAAATAACCTAACTCTACACCTAAAGCAACTAGAGAAGGAAGAAATGAAGAACCCCAGGGTTAGTAGAAGGAAAGAAATCTTAAAAATTAGGGCAGAAATAAATGCAAAAGAAACTAAAGAGACCATAGCAAAAATCAACAAAGCTAAAAGCTGGTTTTTTGAAAAGATAGACAAAATTGACAAACCGTTAGCCAGATTCATCAAGAAACAAAGGGAAGAGAACCAAATTAACAAAATTAGAAATGAAAATGGAGAGATCACAACAGACAACACTGAAAAACAATGGCTCATAAGAGACTACTACAAGCAGCTCTATGCCAATAAAATGGACAACTTGGAAGAAATGCGACAAATTCTTAGGAAAGTATAACTTTCCAAAACTGAATCAGGAAGAAATAGAAGATCTTAACAGAACCATCACAAGCACGGAAATCAAAACAGTAGTCAGAAATCTTCCAGCAAACAAAACCCAGGACCAGAGGGCTTCACAGCTGAATTATACAAAAAATTTAGAGAAGAACTAACACCTATCTTACTCAAACTCTTCCAGAAAATTGCAGAAGAAGGTAAACTTCCAAACTCATTCTATGAGGCCACCATCACCCTAATTCCAAAACCAGACAGAGATGCCACAAAAAAAGAAAACTACAGGCCAGTATCACTGATGAACATAGATGCAAAAATCCTTTACAAAATTCTAGCAAACAGAATTCAAACATATTAAAAAAGATCATACATTATGACCAAGTGGGCTTTATCCCAGGAATGCAAGGATTCTTTAATATCCGCAAATCAATCAATGTAATACAACACATTAACAAATTGAAAGATAAAAACCATATGACAATCTCAATAGATGCAGGAAAAGCCTTTGACAAAATTCAACATCGATTTGTGATAAAAACTCTCCAGAAAGCAGGAATAGAAGGAATATACCTCAGCATAATAAAAGCTATATATGACAATCCCACAGCAAACATTATCCTCAGTGGTAAAAAATTGAAAGCATTTCCCCTGAAATCAGGAACAAGACAAGGGTGCCCACTCTCACCACTACTATTCAACATAGTTTTGGAAGTTTTGGCCACAGCATTCAGAGCAGAAAAAGAAATAAAAGGAATCCAGAGAGGAAAAGAAGAAGTAAAACTCTGTTTTCAGACAACGTGATCCTCTACATAGAAAACCCCTAAAGATTCTACCAGAAAATTACTAGAGCTAATCAATGACTATAGTAAAGTTGCAGGATATAGCATTAGCAGAAAGAAATCCCTTGCATTCCTATACACTAACAATGAGAAAGCAGAAAGAGAAATTAAGAAAGCAATATCATTCACCATTGCAACAAAAAGAATAAAATACTTAGGAGTATATCTACCTAAAGAAACAAAAGACCTATACATAGAAAACTATAAAACACTGATGAAAGAAATCAGAGGACACAAATAGATGGAGAAATATACTGTGTTATTGAATTGGAAGAATCAATATTGTGAAAATGAGTAAACTACCCATAGCAATCTATAGATTCAATGTAATCCCTATCAAGCTACCAACGGTATTCTTCACAGAACTAGAACAAATAATTTCACAATTTGTATGGAAATACAAAAAACCTCGAATAGCCAAAGTAATCTTGAGAAAGAAGAATGGAACTGGAGGAATCAACCTGCCTGACTTCAGACTCTACTACAAAGCCACAGTCATCAAGACAGTATGGTACTGGCACAAAGACAGAAATATAGATCAGTGGAACAAAATAGAAAGCCCAGAAATAAATCCACAAACCTATGGACATCTTATCCTCAACAAAGGAGGCAAGAATATACAATGGAAAAAAGACAACCTCTTTAACAAGTGGTGCTGGGAAAACTGGTCAACCACTTGTAAAAGAAAGAAACCAGAACACTTTCTAACACCATATACAAGAATAAACTCAAAATGGATTAAAGATCTAAATGTAAGACCAGAAACTATAAAACTCCTAGAGGAGAACATAGGCAAAACGCTCTCCGACATAAATCACAGTAAGATCCTCTATGACCCACCTCCCAGAATATTGGAAATAAAAGCAAAAATAAACACATGGGACCTAATGAAACTTAAAGGCTTTTGCACAACAAAGGAAACTCTAAGCAAGGTGAAAAGACAGCCTTCAGAATGGGAGAAAATAATAGCAAATGAAGAAACAGACAAAGGATTAATCTCAAAAATATAAAGCAACCCCTCAGCTCAATTCCAGAAAAATAAATGACCCAGTCAAAAAATGGGCCAAAGATCTAAACAGACATTTCTCCAAAGAAGACATACAGATGGCTAACAAACACATGAAAAGATGCTCAACATCACTCATTATCAGAGAAGTGAAAATCAAAACCACAGTGAGGTACCATGACACTCCAATCAGAATGGCTGCTATCCAAAAGTCTACAAGAAATTAATGCTGGAGAGGGTGTGGAGAAAAGAGAACCCTCTTACACTGTTGGTGGGAATGCAAACTAGTACAGCCACTATGGAGAACAGTGTGGAGATTCCTTAAAAAACTGGAAATAGGACTGCCATATGACCCAGCAATACCACTTCTGGGCATACACACCAAGGAAGCCAGAAATGAAAGAGACATGTGTACCCCAATGTTCGTCGCAGCACTGTTTATAATAGCCAGGACATGGAAGCAACCTAGATGCCCATCAGCAGGCAAAATAAGAAAGCTGTGTTACATATATACAATGGAATATTACTCAATCATTAAAAAAATACATTTGAATCAGTTCTAATGAGATGGATGAAATTGGAGCCCATTATTCAGAATGAAGTAAACCAGAAAGATAAACACCAATACAGTATACTAATGCATATATATGGAATTTAGAAACATGGTAATGGTAACCCTATATGCAAGACAGAAAAAGAGACACAAATGTATAGAACAGACTTTTGGACTCTGCGGGAGAATGTGAGGGTGGAATGATCTGAGAGAACAGCATCAAAACATGTATATAATCAAGTGTGAATCAGATCGCCAGTCCAGGTTGGAGGCATGAGACAGATGCTCGGGGCTGGTGCACTGGGATGACCCAGAGGGATGGGATGGGGAGGGAGGTGGGAGGGGGGTTTCAGGATGGGGAACACATGTAAATCCATGGCTGATTCATGTCAGTGTATGGCAAAAACCACTAATATTTAAAATAATTAGCCTCAAACTAATAAAAATAAATGGGGGGGGGGAAGGAAAAACAAAGAAAAACATGGGAAAGTTTGTTTTTCTAGTAAGTTCTTTACCTAATCAGATGAAATCCAATTATATTATGGAAAGTAATTAGTTTAATTCAAAGTCTACTAATGTAAGTGTTAATTTCATCTAAAACTATGCTTTCACAGAAATATCTAGAATAACATTTGACCAAATGTCTGGATACCATGGCTTCTAAGTTAACATGTAGAATTAACCATTTCAGATATCATCAGATTGGAAAGGTTATTTGCTAGTCAACCATCAAGAGGAGCTTCCCTGATGGATCGGTCGTAAAGAATCCTCCAGCTGGTGCAGGGGATGTGGGTTTGATGCCAGGCTTAGGAAAGCTCCTGGAGAAGGAAATAACAACCTGCTCCAGTATTCTTGCCTGGGAAATTCCATGGGCAGAGTAGCCTGGCGGACTACAGTCCATGGGTGGCAAAAGAGTTGGACTCAACTTAGTGACTAAACAGCAACAAACCATCTGGATCAAGGTAAATAGAATTCCTTACTTTCGGGGCCACTGCCCCACCAGTAGATCACGATGCACAGGAATCTGTGGTGATAATTACCAGTACTGTCCTATGAATCAGACTGATGGGGAGACAATGAGGTTACATTAAAAAAAATCATAAAACTCTACTGGATAGAAAGTCAGCAGCTCCACAATGGAAAACCATAGTTTGCTTTCTAGTTTTCAGAGTGAGCATTTCTCATGCCCAGATATCACTGATTAAAGGATAATTGAGTTCTCCTGTGTAAGAAAACTAATGTACCACTAGATCTGTACAAAATTATCATCCCAATCTTTCTCCAATGGACCTAAAGCCAGTGACCTGTAATACTTTAAATTAGGAAGGGGACCACCCAGGTCTTTTCAGGGTTAGTAGATGCAGAACATGAGCTTACAGTGATTCTAGGAGAACCAAAGTGTTATTATATATTTTTGGCTGGGGAGGTTGGAATTGCTTTTATTGTGATGAGAGCAGCAGGCCCACAGGGCTATTATATTTTAACTGTTGGGCTGCAGGTAAATGGTGGCCAGGAGATCCATAGACTCTTGGTCCAAGTTCCTCTCAAAGGGGATTCAGCAGGTCTGGAGAACTATCCAACTTCCCCACCACCATCCAGGACTTAAGTACATAATACAGATAAATATACACAATATCATACCAATTCCCTAATATTTGGGGTGTAAAAGTATAATTGAAAAAAGGGAGATGTGAGGGACCCTAAAAGTCCATAACTCCTTCAACTGTAAAAAAAAGTAATCAGGAGCAAAATGACCATCTGAGTGGGACACCAAAGGTGAATGCTCCCTCAAAGACACAAAGCATTCAGTGGTCTTGGACGCTATTGTGGCCTCCATCTAATTCATTTATAGGATTTTTGATAAGTAAACAGATGGATCCTAGTGGGTGGCCTAGAACCATAAAATTAAGTATATGAAACTCCAGTGCTGTTCTGTGCTGGATGCAATATCATTACCAGAAGAAATCAATACATACTGTACTTTTTGGTAAGCTTTTATTGATTTGGAAAATGTGTTCTTTTCTAGTCTCCAAAAGAAAGAGCACAAAAGTAGTTCAAATCTACCTGGGAAGATTTATAGAAAATCCACTCTCTGAGGTTAACTCCATCCTCTCTAGATGAGCAGACCTTCTTTACCTTGTCACCAGCTAGAATATCACTGTGGTTCTCTAGTTTCACCCTCTCCTGTGAACTGGATTTGATGAGCAAAGGATCACAAATACTTTGGCAGCAAATGTGCTAAGAGAGAAACTGTGCACAATATGGTACTGCCTATGTTTTGTTGCTCAGGTGCGCCTGATCCTTTGCGACCCAAGGACTGTAGCCTGCCAGACTCCTCTGTCTATGGATTTCCCAGGCAAGAACACTGGAGTGGGTTGCCATTCTCTTCTCCAGGGGATCTTCCTGACCCAGGGATCAAACTCATACCTCCTGTGTCTCCTGCATTGCAGGTGAATTCTTTACCCACTGAATCATTGAAGAAGCTCAGTCTCATTAATTTTGTTTATGCCCAGCCAACAAAAAGAAAAACTTGAACCTGGCTCATAGGGTCATAGGTGATTTACCTTGATATGACAGTGAGGTCAAAAATGACTGGAGCTACACTGAAGTTCCATTCTGGTGTAATTGTGAAGGAAAATGATGAGTAAGTAGTAGATAGACTACTAAGTAGGTAGACTTTTAAGCAGTGCACATGGACATCTATGTTATGTAGAGAAGGACATGTGGTCTGAGCTAAGAATGTATGTAGATTCTTGGTTAGTGGTAAATGGTTGCGCACTGGCACAGATGAGGAGGTTAGAGAGAGGCAGTTTGGGGGAAGAGGTATGAGGATACGAGGTGCTCAGATATTGTACCTTACACTGATTTCCACCAGAGAGCTCCTCAGAGAGGAAGCGTTCATGTCAAGGTGGGCAGCCAAACTCTGTCTTCAGTAGCCCCGCTTGATAAACCCATTAATAAGAAAATCACAGCGGCAGCATGTACTACCTCCCTTCAAATATTTTTAGCCATCAGCTCTGTTCAGTTCAGTCTCTGAGTCATGTCTGACTCTTTGCAACCCCATAAACCGCAGCACGCCAGGCCTCCCTGTCCATCACCAACTCCTGGACCTTGATCAAACTCATATCCATTGAGATGGTAATGTCATCCCACCATCTCATCCTCTGTCATCCCCTTCTCCTCCTGCCTTCAATCTTTCCCTGCATCAGAGTCTTTTCCAATGAGTCAGTTCTTCAAATCAGGTGGTGAAAGTATTGGAGTTTCAGCTTCAGCATCAGTTCTTCCAATGAACACCCAGGACTGATCTCCTTTAGGATGGACTGGTTGGATCTCCTTGCAGTCCAAGGGACTCTCAAGAGTCTTCTCTAACACCACAATTCAAAAGCATCGATTCTTTGGTGTTCAGCTTTCTTTATGGTCCAACTCTCACATCCATACATGACTACTGGAAAAACCATACCTTTGACTAGATGGTAAAGTAATGTCTCTGTAGATATATTATATATTATATTATAGATAATATCTATATTATCTATATGTTATATATATATATATAATACATACATACATACCACTCTAGTATTCTTAGGCTTCCCTAGTGATGCAGCTGGTAAAGAATCTGCCTACTGGGTTCAGTCCCTGGATTGGGAAGATCCCCTGGAGAAGGAAACGGCTACCCAATGCAGTGTTCTGGCCTGGGGAATTCCAAGGACTCTATAGTCCATAGGGTTGCAAAGAAGTCAGACATGACTGACTCACCAAAACATATATATATATATTATATATATATATATAATTTTCCAATATGACCTATCATAGTTCCCTGTGCTATGTGGTACAACCTTGTTGCTTATCTGTTCTATATATAATAGTCATAGTCTGCCTGTATAAATCCCATATTTCCAATCCATCCCTCTCCTACACCCTGCTTGGCAACTGTGAGTCTGTTCTCTAGATCTATGAGTCTGTTTCTGTTTCATAGATAATTTCATTAAAAATAGCCACACATAGCAAAAGCAAAATTGCTCCATAAGCAGTACTTTAACAAGATAAATAGAAAAGGCTGAATATAATAGCAATTCATATCATAGAAAATCATTATTCCTTATATGTAAAAACATTATCAAAAGCAAATACAAAGACTAGCAATCATTTGGAAAAATGACAAGTATTAGGAGTATGGCATTCAAAGAAAAAGAAATGTAGTGGATAAAATCAGTGCTTAAAAATAAGTTATCTATAGAGAAAAAATAGATATGATAACTCAGTATCTTCAAATCTACATTTTTTGCTTGATACTGAAACTGAATAAATATTTGTTCAATTATAAAACAAAATGAAACCAACATTTTAAAAAGTGATTCCTAAAATCCAAAGCAAAGAGACCCAAGTCCATTTCCCTGTATGTCGATGGCTTAGTCACACAGAATAAATGTTCCAAGGTATTTTAAAGATCCCTACTGGGTTATAAGCCAAGAGCAAGATGAACTGTAAGAAAGACTTAAACATTTTTTCATAACCATATTTAATTGATAATATTTATGTTACTCTGAACCTATTAGGTATATTAATCTATATATAAGTATATACCTCTGAATCACATATAAGTTTGTATATATGCACATATATATACATATGCATGAATTTGATAAAAAGTAAGTATATTAATATCATATGCAAATAGGAGTCTTACTATAAGAGAAAAACACAAAATAAATTATATAAAAACTCTGAAATAGATAAAATATTGTAATTCTAAATTTGAATGGGAGATACTAATCATGAATTCATGATGTATTTTAATTTAAAATAATAAAATAAACATATAAATTATATATGATATCATTATAAACATATGCATACATATATGTACTTTTTTTGCCTCTACTCCCACCTCCAAAGATCCAGAATAAATGATAACTCAATAGCATTGATCACTCCAAGTGTCTATACTGTGCTTTCTCATGCCATTTCTCATTCAGGGGAACTAGTATTCCTTAGATAGGTGGCTGATTTTAGACCTGCAGCAGACATATACAAATGAAACTAAACAGTATTATCATCCAGAAATCAAAGGATCTTTAAAAAATTATTGAATTCACCATAAAAGGGCACCGATGTCAACTTTTCAACATCAGCTTGAAAAGGCTCCCATTCACCAAAGATGAGACAATGCAAGAATGAGAACAAGCCCACACTGTGCTGACTTTGATGTGTGAACTGTGCATGGGGCAGCAAAATGTTGGCGAGAAGTCTTCTTCTTTCTATGAGAATTCTGTTAATAAGTGACATAATTACAATATGGCATTTGCAGAATCCTAAATAAGATAATAGACTATATCATCCATGACCTCTAAAATCATTAAATGAAAAACCAAGGGGAATTTTATAATAAACAAGTGGAAACACTTGATCCCACTAATCAGTTTTACCACCAAAAGAAAGAAAGAAGCCATAGCTATAACTGAAGTGTCTTCTGATACAATGTAAGCAGGAATATAGTGAACCAAATATGATATATTCTTGACAAAAATCAAACCTAAATCTAACCAAGCCTCTTCCTCTGAACACCAGTTAATCAGAGCATAGATAGAACGTATTATCAAACAGTGGGATCCAGTCAGCCAAACCTAGATGATAGATCACTCTACAGGGAAAATGTTCTGGTTTTCTTGATAACAAATGGCAAAAAGAAAATACAAGAGGGGACTCTAGATTAAAACAAAATCTAGCAAGCAAATTCAGTAAATGGATTGTGAACCCTGATTTAAGCAAATCGGGTTAAAAATGTGATAATGAATTTTAGTAATGTGTATGTGCTTGATAATATTATGGAAATTGTGTTAATATGTTTAAGAGTTTAGCTTGTTATTTGAGTGATGTTGTGTAATGCATGAGAAACATATTTGACTATATTCAAATTTGTTACATTATAGATGATCTAAAAAACATTTATATTTGCTGAATTTTTTACTTTGAGATTAAGTCCTTGACTAAGAGTAGGTAACATTATAAATTCATTCAGTATATAAGCCCTACAACTATAATTTACATATTAAAATACTTTTCTTAAAAACAGCAGAGTAGTCAAACAAAATTAATGGCTTATTGCTGCTTCTTTGTCTAGGTGAAGTGACCGACCGTTATTCCAATGGTCAATGAAAAAAAAAAACAGAAAAAACAACACTTGAAAAAATTTACATTTGTCTCTTTGTCATTTCTTATA
Organism: Muntiacus reevesi; assembly: GCF_963930625.1. NCBI lineage: Eukaryota > Metazoa > Chordata > Mammalia > Artiodactyla > Cervidae > Muntiacus > Muntiacus reevesi. The sequence goes on along the minus strand of NC_089265.1, from coordinate 2,871,538 downwards.
ATTATTAACTTACAGTCTCTTCCATGATAGTATATCATAAATAAATATAAAGAGTTGGTCAAAAATATTATATTTCCATAGGTGGTGACTATCCTTGTGATTATATTGAACACACTGTATACTCTAGAATGATTCCCTCATTTCAACATCTTTAACTGGATCACACCTGCAAAGTCCCTGTTACCACTTAGAGTAACATATTAGAAGATTCTGAGGATTAAAAGAGGGACATCTTTTATACCTGTGGACCTGCCACACTATAATTGTCATCTGTGACTTCTTTTCAAATTACAGATACAAATTTGAGGTATTGAATGGATATATTTTTTGTTATCATCATTTTCAATCCGTCAGGAGTTTTAGTCAAGAAGATCATTTTTATTTTGGTCTCTTTCTAACTTTTCATTACATGCCGACACATGATGAACGTGAGACAAACAACAACACTGACAAGAGTACCAGATGGATCTTGGATGGGGTGTCTCCAGGAAGCAGGGTTTCATCTAGTTATTTTTGTGCTGTTGTGTGAGACATGAGAAAAATGAAAACTTTGTGGGGTTGGTTTTAAAAGATAACACTTTCTTACCATATCCATGTTGACTTTTATTAAATTAAGATATAGCACATACTGTGTGCCAGACGCCTTCCTGAGACTATAAATTTCACTGGTTTCCCTTCAAGTACTCTTTCCAGCCTTGTTACAAGTGAGGACACCAAGGCACAGAGTCCAGATGCACCGCTTAAAAGGCACCGCGGGGGCTCACACCCGAGCAAGAACAGCCTTCAGATTGAGCCGTCACACTAGGGCTTTCTGCGAGTCAGCAAGCACAGGTGGACATTAAAGCAATGAGTTTTACTGCGTTGTTGTTATTGCTCAGTTGCCAAGTCATGTCCAACTCTCTGTGATCACAAAAACTGCATCGTGCCAGGCTTCCCTGTCCTTCACTATCTCCCTAGTTCACACAAACTCATGTCCATTGACTCGGTGATGCCATCCAACCATCTTATCCTCTGTCACCCCCTTCTTGCCCTCAATCTTTCCCAAAATCAGGGTCTTTTCCAGTTAATTGGATCTTCGCATCAGGTGACCGGTAATGGAGCTTCAGCTTCACCGTTAGTCCTTCTAATGAAGATTCAGGATTAATTTCCTTTAGAAATGACTGGTTTGATTTCCTTGTAGTCCAAGGGACTCTCAAGAGTCTTTTCCAGTAACACAGTTTGAAAGCATCAATTCTTCAGCACTAAGCCTTCTTTATGGTGCAACTTTCACAGCCATACATGAGTATTGGAAAAACCATAGCTTTGAATATACAGACTTTGTCAGTAAAGTGATGTCTCCGCTTTTTAAAATGTTTGTCATAGCTTTTCTTCCAAGGAGCAAGCATCTTTTAATTTTACGGTTGCAGACACTGTCTGCAGTGATTTTGGATTCCAAGAAAATAAAATATGTCACTGTTTCTGTTTTTTCCCTGTCTATTTGCCATGAAGTGATGGGACCAGATGCCATGATCTCCATTTTTTGAATGTTGAGTTTTAGATCAGGTTTTTCATTCCTCTTTCATATTCATCAAGAGGCTCTTTAGTCCTTCTTTGCTTTCTGTCATTAAAGTGGTATCATCTGCATATCTCAAGTTGTTGATATTTCTCCAGGCAGTCTTGATTCCAGATTGTGATTCATCCAGCCTGGCATTTCACATGATGTACACTGTATAGAAGTTTAATAAGCAGGGTAGCAATAAACAGCCTTGACGTACTCCTTTGCCAGTTTGGAAACAGTCCATTGTTTCATGTTTAGTACTAACTGTTACTTCTTGTCCTGCATACAGATTTCTCAGGAGGTAAGTAATGTGATCTGGTATTTCCATCTCTTTAAGAATTTTCCACAGTTTATTGTGATCCACAGAGTCAAAGACTTTAGCATAGTCAGTGAAGCAGAAGTAGATTTTTTTTTTTTAATTCCCTTTCTTTTTCTGTGGTCCAGTGGACATTGGCAATTTGATCTCTGATTCCTCTGCCTTTTCTAAATCCAGCTTGTACATCTGGAATTTCTTGATTCACATACTTCTGAAGACTAGCTTGAAGGACTTGGGCATGATCTTGCTAGCATGTGAAATGAGTGCAATTGTACAGTAGTCTGAACATTTTTTGGTATTGCCTGTCTTTGGGATTTAAAAGAAAACTGACTTTTTCCAGCCCTGGGGCCACTGCTGTGTTTTCCAAATTTGTTAGCATATTGAATTCAGTACTTTAACATCAAATCTTTTAGGATTTGAAATAGCTTAACTAGAATTCCATCACCTTCTGATCTTTGTTTGTAGTGATGCTTCCTAAGGCCCACCTGATTTCACACTCTAGGATGTCTGGCTCTAGGTGAGTGATCACACCATCGTGGCTATCAGAGTCATTCAGAACTTTTTTTGTACAGTTCTTCGGTGTATTCTTGCCACCTTTTCTTAATATATTATGCTTCTGTTGGATCCATGCCATTTCTGTCCTTCATTGTGTCTATCTTTGCATGAAATTTTCCCTTTTAATCTCTAATTTTCTTGAAGAGATCTCTAGTCTTTCCCATCCTACTGTTTCTTTGCATTGTTCACTTAAGAAGACTTTCTTATCTCTGAACTCTGCATTCAGTTGGGTATATCTTTCCCTTTCACTTTTCTTTCACCTCTCTTCTTTTCTTAGCTATTTGTAAGACCTCTTCAGACAACCATTTTGCCTTCTTGCATTTCTTTATCTTGGGGATGGTTTTGTTCACATCTTATACAATGTTACAAACCTCCACCCATAGTTCTTCAGGCACTCTGTCTTTCAGATATAACCCCTTGAATCTATTTGTCACCTCCACTCTATGGCCATAAAGGATTTGATTTAGGTCATACCTGAATGGTCTTGTGGTTTTCCCTAGTTTCTTCAAGTTGAGTCTGAATTTTACAATAATGAGCTGATGATCCAAGCTACATTCAGCTCCTGGTCTTGTTTTTGCTGACTGTATAGAGCAAAAATAAACCATCTTTGGCTCCAAAGAATATAATCAATCTAATTTCAGTATTGGCTACCTGGTGATGCCCATGTGTAGAGTTGTCTCTTGTGTTGTTGGAAGGTGTTTGCTATGACAAGTGCATTCTCTTGGCAAAACTGTTAGTCTATATCCTGCTTTATTTTGTACTCCAAGGCCAAAATTGCCTGTTATTCCAGGTATCTCTTGACTACCTACTTTTGTATTCCAGTCCCTTATGATGAAAATGACATCTTTTTTTTTTTCTTTCCTTTTGGTGATAGTTCTAGAAAGTCTTGTATGTCTTCATAGAATTGTTCAACTTCAGCTTCTTTGGTTATTTGTTGGGGCATAGGCTTGGATCACTGTGACGTTGAGTGGTTTGCCTTGAAAACGAACAAGGATCATTCTGTCATTTTTGAGACTGCACCCAAGTACTGCATTTCAGAATCTCTTTTTGACTATGAGGGCCTCTCCATGTCTTCTGAGGGTAGTAGATTTCTCCTAGAAGGAAATAGGCTACTATTTCTTATAATAGCCAGCAGTAGTGAATATAATGATCACCTGAAATAAATTTGCCCATTTCCATCCATTTTAGTTCACTGATTCCTAAAATGTCAATGTTCACTTTTGCCATTTCCTGTTTGAGCACATCCACTTTACCTTGATTCAAGGACCTAACATCCCAGGGTCCTATGCAATATTGTTCTTTACAGCTTCAGACTTTATTTTCACCACCAGACACATGCACAACCAGGGCTCATTTTTCTTTGGCTCTGACTCTTCATTGTTCCTAGAGGTATTTCTCTATTTTTCTCCAGTAGTATATTGGGCACCTACTAACCTGGGAAGCTCATCTTTCAGTGTTTTACATTTTTGCCTTTTCCTACTGTTCATGAGGTTCTCCAGCCAGGAATACTGAATTGGTTTGCCATTCTCTTCTCCAGTGGACCACATTTTATCAGGCCCTGACTAGCAGGAACATGCCCTTCAGCTGATCCATGTAGCTGGAGGACATGAAAGCAACCTAGTTGTCCCACTGCTGGTCCTCTTGAAGGCATAAACCTACTCTGGCTTCTGAGTATTGGTCAAGGCACCACTCAGGGGCCTGGGCAAAGGCCCTACTGGATTTGTTGGCTAGAGTCAGTCAATGCTGGAGGATGCACAGGAAGAGCAGGCTCTCTGGTGACACCAGAGTTTCTTACATTGCAAGCCCCTAGATATATAGAGCTCGTTTCATCCACAAAGAAAGATGTTCATCCCAACTTACAGTCAAGGTATAAGTATCTTTGGGTTTGGGTTCCAGGGTCGATGCCCTTCACAGCCATCGTTTACACACTCAACATGTATCTTGAGTGACCTATGCCTAGCTATTGAGTTCAGATCACTTATAGAGACTCCTCCTTTAATTTAATTTCTTCCAAATATCTCAAGTCTCTAGTACGTCAAAACTATGAAAATAATTGCAAATTTCGACAGGAAATGATTGAAGGTAAAAATGATTTAAAGATTGAATTGCCTAATGGGAGATGCCATGTGCACACACACACACATTTATGTGTCATGTCTGTTACATAACAAAAATATATTTGAGTGTATGAAAATGAAAGTGTTAGTCATTCAGTTGTGCCTGACATTTTGTGACCCCATGGATGGTAGCCTGCCAGGCTTCTCTGTCCATGGGATTCTCCAGGCAAGAACACTGGGATGAGTAACTAGTCCCTTCATATTTGAGTGCATACACACATGTAAATGCATATATATGTGGCATATGTACATATATATGTATATATACCTTATATTATGAACTACCATTTCAGAAGTATAATTAATGTCTTAAAAATAATGTAAAACACTTACATCACTTAGCAGCAGCCAATGTAAAAATAACATTTTTGGTTAAAGTTCTTTTTTAATAAGATTATTAAATTTACCTTGCTCAGCATGGCTTATATATTACCTATGTCTTTATGTATTAATTCAAAATGTTGGAATGTAAATTTAAAGTTTTTTGAAGATAAGAGGCTAAATTATTACTAGTTTCTTAAAGCCAAATAAAAAGAGATAACTTCATGACATTTCTATGATTTCAAGAAATTTGCCAAAATATATTAACATTCTTGCAATTTAAAATTTTAGAGTTTTAAGAACAGGCAAACTGGAAGTGACAATTTCAATTCCATTGTTTACTAACACAGCCAAAAAAAAATTTTATGTCAAAATTTGCATATTTCTACTGCTTTAAATTATTATAGTAATAGTGATTTTTATTTTACCCTATACTAAATTTATTTTTCCAAAAATCTTATTTCTAAAAATTGGGTTAAAATTTCTAAAAATGTCTTCCCTGGTCAGTAAAGAATCTGCCTGAAATGCAGGAAACCTGTGTTTGATCCCTGGGCTGGGAAGATCTCCTTTAAAGGACATGGCAACCCACTCCAGTATTCTTGCATGGAGAATCCTCATGGACAGAGAAGCCTGGCCAGCTACAGTCCATGGGGTTGCAGAGTTAGACATGACTGAGTGACTAAGCACATTATTAGAAAAAAAAATATGTAAAGTCATGAAATATATGCTTTTGTTTAGAGAATTTTGAGAATTTCTGCTTTTAAATTTCTTACCCCATTTTGCTTTGTGTTTTGGCATATAACTAACAACAAAATGATTTTTTTTAAAGCTTACAAGGTAAATAGATCTTATAAAACAGATCTTGGGGAAATCTTATAAATTTAGGGGAGAAAAAAACCTCAACAAGCAGTAAAAACCTAAACAGCTCAATATAAAATGTAAACAAAGGATTTGTGTAGATATTTATCCAAAGAGGATATATAAGTTGCCAATAAGTACATGAAAATATGATCAAGATTACTATTTTAGGGAAATGCAAAATTTAACCACAATAATAAAATTATTCAGTTCAGTTGCTCAGTTGTGTCTGACTCTTTGTGATCCCATGTACTGCAACATGCCAGACTTCCCTGTCCATCACCAACTCCTCAAGCCTGCTCAAACTCATGTCCATCAAGTTGGTGATGCCATCCAACCATCTCATCCTCTGACATCCCTTTCTCCTCCTGTCTTCAATTGTTCCCAGCCTCAGGGTCTTTTCCAGTCAGTCAGTCCTTCACATCAGGTGGCAAAATATTGGAGCTTCAGCTTCAGCATTAGTCCTTCCAATGAGTATTCAGGACTGATTAATTTTACTTTAACTTAAAAATGAATCTAGGATAAAGGAATTGGCATATTTCATATAAATGTTTTTCTACCACAAAAATATAACTACAAAAAACCAGTACATGAATGTAAGTGTGTGTGTGTGTGTGTGTGTGTGTGTGTGTGTGTGTGTGTGTCTATCTGCCTACACAGGAGTGGACACACACATGTGCTCACTTGGTACAGTTGAAAGTATTAAGTGTGTGTAGAATACATTTCTTTTTACTCCATGTTTCCATTTTGGATGTATTCAGACTCTATTGCTTCATTAGATAAGGAAATCAGCAAAAACATAATTATATATATTCTCACATCATTTTTCCATATCTCTTGTCTTTATTTAGTTAGATTATAAATTTTACTGCTTAATTTTATTTGCATTTAATTTTGAATGTTGTTCCATCTGGAGAAGGAAATGTCAACCCACTCCAGTACTCCTGCCTGGAAAGTCCCATGGATGGAGGAGCCTGGTAAACTACTGTTCGTGAGGTCTCAAAGAGTCAGACACAACTGAGTGACTTCACTTTATTTTTACTTTTTTAAATGTTGTAGTGTGAGTAACTCAGTCATGTCTGACTCTTTGCAGTCTCATGGATCATATCCCACCTGGGTTCTCTGTCCATGGGATTCTCCAGGTAGGACTGGACCAGATAGCCATTCCCATTTCCAGGGGATCTTCCCAACCAGGGGATCAAACCAAAGTCTCCTGTGTTACAGGCAGATTCTTTACCATCTGAGCCACCAGGGAAACCTGTTCCTATAAATTCCTTCCCTCCATGAGTTCCAGTTCTATATTTACAGGAATTTAATGCCCATCAGTAGTTTAACCTTTCTGTTTCTAGAGTGTTTAATTTCCTCCATTTCATAGTCTGCATGGCACTGTCAGATCATTTTTTTTTCTTTCTTTTTTTTTTTAATTTTATTTTATTAGTTGGAGTCCAATTACTTCACAACATTTCAGTGGGTTTTGTCATACATTGACACGAATCAGCCATAGAGTTACACGTATTCCCCATCCCGATCCCCCCTCCCACCTCCCTCTCCACCCGACTCCTCTGGGTCCTCCCAGTGCACCAGGCCTGAGTCTCATGCATCTCACCTGGGCTAGTGATCTGTTTCACCATAGATAATATACATGCTGTTCTTTTGAAACATCCCACCCTCACCTTCTCCCACAGAGTTCAAAAGTCTGTTCTATACTTCTGTGTCTCTTTTTGTTTTGCATATAGGGTTATCATTACCATCTTTCTAAATTCCATATATATGTGTTAGTATGCTGTAATGTTCTTTATCTTTCTGGCTTGCTTCACTCTGTATAATGGGCTCCAGTTTCGTCCATCTCATTAGAACTGATTCAAATGCATTCTTTTTAACGGCGAAGTAATATTCCATGGTGTATATGTACACACAGCTTCCTTATCCATTCATCTGCTGATGGGCATCTAGGCTGCTTCCATGTCCTGGCTATTATAAACAGTGCTGCGATGAACAATGGGGTGCACGTGTCTCTTTCAGATCTGGTTTCCTCAGTGTGTATGCCCAGAAGTGGTATTGCTGGGTCATATGGCAGTTCTATTTCCAGTTTTTTAAGAAATCTCCACACTGTTTTCCATAGTGGCTGTACTAGTTTGCAGTCCCACCAACAGTGTAAGAGGGTTCCCTTTTCTCCACACCCTCTCCAGCATTTATTGCTTGTAGACTTTAGGATAGCAGCCATCCTGACTGGCGTGTAATGGTACCTCATTGTGGTTTTGATTTGCATTTCTCTAATAATGAGTGATGTTGAGCATCTTTTCATGTGTTTGTTAGCCATCTGTATGTCTTCTTTGGAAAAATGTCTGTTTAGTTCTTTGGCCCATTTTTTGATTGGGTCATTTATTTTTCTGGAATTGAGCTTCAGGAGTTGCTTGTATATTTTTGAGATTAATCCTTTGTCTGTTTCTTCATTTGCTATTATTTTCTCCCAATCTGAGGGCTGTCTTTTCACCTTACTTATAGTTTCCTTTGTAGCGCAGAAGGTTTTAAGTTTCATTAGGTCCCATTTGTTTAGTTTTGCTTTTATTTCCAATATTCTGGGAGGTGGGTCATAGAGGACACTGCTGAGATTTATGTCGGAGAGCGTTTTGCCTATGTTTTCCTCTAGGAGTTTTATAGTTTCTGGTCTTACATTTAGATCTTTAATCCATTTTGAGTTTATTTTTGTGTATGGTGTTAGAAAGTGATCTAGTTTCATTCTTTTACAAGTGGTTGACCAGTTTTCCCAGCACCACTTGTTAAAGAGGTTGTCTTTTTTCCATTGTATATCCTTGCCTCCTTTGTCAAAGATAAGGTGTCTATAGGTTCGTGGATTTATCTCTGGGCTTTCTATTCTGTTCCATTGATCTACATTTCTGTCTTTGTGCCAGTACCATACTGTCTTGATGACTGTGGCTTTGTAGTAGAGTCTGAAGTCAGGCAGGTTGATTCCTCCAGTTCCATTCTTCTTTCTCAAGATTACTTTGGCTATTCATGGTTTTCTGTATTTCCATACAAATTGTGAAATTATTTGTTCTAGTTCTGTGAAAAATACCGTTGGTAGCTTGATAGGGATTGCATTGAATCTATAGATTGCTTTGGGTAGAATAGCCATTTTGACAGTATTGATTCTTCCAATCCATGAACACGGTATGTTTCTCCATCTGTTTGTGTCCTCTTTGATTTCTTTCATCAGTGTTTTATAGTTTTCTATGTACAGGTCTTTTGTTTCTTTAGGTAGATATACTCCTAAGTATTTTATTCTTTTTGTTGCAATGGTGAATGGTATTGTTTCCTTAATTTCTCTTTCTGTTTTTTCATTGTTAGTATATAGGAATGCAAGGGATTTCTGTGTGTTAATTTTATATCCTGAAACTTTAGTATATTCATTGATTAGCTCTAGTAATTTTCTGGAAGAGTCTTTAGGGTTTTCTATGTAGAGGATCATGTCATCTGCAAACAGCGAGAGTTTCACTTCTTCTTTTCCTATCTGGATTCCTTTTACTTCTTTTTCTGCTCTGATTGCTGTGGCCAAAACTTCCAAGACTATGTTGAATAGTAGTGGTGAGAGTGGGCACCCTTGTCTTGTTCCTGCTTTCAGGGGAAATGCTTTCAATTTTTCACCATTGAGGGTGATGCTTGCTGTGGGTTTGTCATATATAGCTTTTATTATGTTGAGGTATGTTCCCTCTATTCCTGCTTTCTGGAGAGTTTTAATCATAAATGAGTGCTGAATTTTGTCAAAGGCTTTCTCTGCATCTATTGAGATAATCATATGGTTTTTATCTTTCAATTTGTTAATGTGGTGTATTGCATTGATTGACTTGCGGATATTAAAGAATCCTTGCATTCCTGGGATAAAGCCCACTTGGTCATGGTGTATGATTTTTTTAATATGTTGTTGGATTCTGTTTGCTAGAATTTTGTAAAGGATTTTTGCATCTATGTTCATCAGTGATATTGGCCTGTAGTTTTCTTTTTTTGTGGCATCTTTGTCTGGTTTTGGAATTAGGGTGATGGTGGCCTCATAGAATGAGTTTGGAAGTTTACCTTCTTCTGCAATTTTCTGGAAGAGTTTGAGTAAGATAGGTGTTAGCTCTTTTCTAAATTTTTGGTAGAATTCAGCTGTGAAGCCATCTGGTCCTGGGCTTTTGTTTGCTGGAAGATTTTTGATTACAGTTTCGATTTCCTTGCTTGTGATGGTTCTGTTAAGATCTTCTATTTCTTCCTGATTCAGTTTTGGAAAGTTATACTTTTCTAAGAATTTGTCCATTTCATCCAAGTTGTCCATTTTATTGGCATAGAGCTGCTTGTAGTAGTCTCTTATGATCCTTTGTATTTCAGTGTTGTCTGTTGTGATCTCACCCTTTTCATTTCTTATTTTGTTAATTTGGTTCTTCTCTCTTTGTTTCTTAATGAGTCTTGCTAATGGTTTGTCAATTTTGTTTATTTTTTCAAAAAACCAACTTTTAGCTTTGTTGATTTTTGCTATGGTCTCTTTAGTTTCTTTTGCATTTATTTCTGCCCTAATTTTTAAGATTTCTTTTCTTCTGCTAACCCTGGGGTTCTTCATTTCTTCCTTCTCTAATTGCTTTAGGTGTAGAGTTAGGTTATTTATTTGACTTTTTTCTTTTTTCTTGATGTAAGCCTGTAATGCTATGAACCTTCCCCTTAGTACTGTTTTTACAGTGTCCCATAGGTTTTGGGTTGTTGTGTTTTCATTTTCATTCGTTTCTATACATATTTTGATTTCTTTTTTGATTTCTTCTATGATTTGTTGGTTATTCAGAAGCGTGTTATTTAGCCTCCATATGTTGGAATTTTTAACAATTTTTTTCCTGTAATTGAGATCTAATCTTACTGCACTGTGGTCAGAAAAGATGACTGGAATGATTTCAATTTTTCTGAATTTTCCCAGACCAGATTTATGGCCCAGGATGTGATCTATTCTGGAGAAGGTTCCGTGTGCACTTGAGAAAATGGTGAAATTGATTGTTTTGGGGTGAAATGTCCTATAGATATCAATTAGGTCTAGCTGGTCCATTGTATCATTTAAGGTTTGTGTTTCCTTGTTGATTTTCTGTTTAGTTGATCTATCCATAGTTGTGAGTGGGGTATTAAAGTCTCCCACTATTATTGTGTTACTATTAATTTCCTCTTTCATACTCGTTAGCGTTTGCCGTACATATTGCGGTGCTCCTATGTTGGGTGCATATATATTTATAATTGTTATATCTTCTTCTTGGATTGATCCTTTGATCATTATGTAGTGTCCTTCTTTGTCTCTTTTCACATCCTTTATTTGAAAGTCTATTTTATCTGATATGAGTATTGCGACTCCTGCTTTCTTTTGGTCTCCATTTGCGTGAAATATTTTTTTCCAGCCCTTCACTTTTAGTCTGTATGTGTCTCTGGTTTTGAGGTGGGTCTCTTGTAGACAGCATATATAGGGGTCTTGTTTTTGTATCCATTCAGCCAATCTTTGTCTTTTTGTTGGGGCATTCAACCTATTTACATTTAAGGTAATTATTGATAGGTGTGGTCCCGTTGCCATTTACTTTGTTGTTTTGGGTTCACGTTTATACAACCTTTCTGTATTTCCTGTCTAGAGAAGATCCTTTAGCATTTGTTGAAGAGCTGGTTTCGTGGTGCTGAATTCTCTCAGCTTTTGCTTGTCTGTAAAGCTTTTGAATTCTCCTTCATATCTGAATTAGATCCTTGCTGCGTACAGTAATCTAGGTTGTAGATTATTCTCTTTCATTACTTTCATTATGTCCTGCCATTCCCTTCTGGCCTGGAGGGTTTCTATTGATAGATCAGCTGTTATCCTTATGGGAATCCCTTTGTGTGTTATTTGTTGTTTCTCCCTTGCTGCTTTTAGTATTTGTTCTTTGTGTTTGATCTTTGTTAATTTGATTAATATGTGTCTTGGAGTGTTTCACCTTGGGTTTATTCTGTTTGGCACTCTCTGGGTTTCTTGGACTTGGGTGGCTATTTCCTTCCCCATTTTAGGGAAGTTTTCAGCTATTATCTCCTCGAGTATTTTCTCATGGCCTTTCTTTTTGTCTTCTTCTTCTGGGACTCCTATGATTCGAATGTTGGGGCGTTTCACATTGTCCCAGAAGTCCCTGAGGTTGTCCTCATTTCTTTTGATCCTTTTTTCTTTTTCCTCTCTGCTTCATTTATTTCCACCATTCTATCTTCTACCTCACTTAGTCAGATCATTTTATTCAGAAAGGCCCACGTGTTCTCTATCCCGTCTTCTCATGTGTTTGAGAACATTAGCCTGTTAGCTTCATCCTGAAGACACTTTGGACAGTCACTGTATTGCATTTGCACCTGTAGACATTGTTCCATACATTTTGTTGTATTCTGCTGCTGTGAAGACACTTAGGTCCAAACCTCAAAGATCATTTGCTACTTCTATGTTTGGATATTCAAAGAACATGGTTTAGCCATAAGGTTCAGTAATGTCATCAGTATCATCTTTGAAGTGATTTTTTAATTCATTTTTTCCAAGGGAGTATTATACAGTTTTTATTCAGGAGTTTGATTTTTCCTTTATTTCTGGAAAGCACAGCTGTATTTGTCTTAGCATAATTTATTTGCCTGCTGTTTCATTCACTTAGATCTCTTCTTTAAGAAGACTAGCGTCTGTGTATTTTGAACTTTATTTTGCTGCCTTCCTTGTCAATCATTTTCTATCAAATCATTTTTATATGTGAGCTTTTTTCTATTTTGTTTCCTGGGGGTTTTCAAGTTTGATTGCAATGCCTCTTTTCAGATGTGTTTATTAGCATTTCATTTTTCTAAGACAACTTTGTTTTCTGCACACCTTTTGTTTTTATTTCATCTACCCTCAGTAAAACCAACTCCACTTTAATCACTATTTGCTATATCATAATCTCTTCTCTGAACCATTATTCTTCATTTTTACATTTTTAAATTTTTTGTGTTAATAGAAAAGTTAAAGTGTTTGGTTATTTTTTTTTTTCTGTTACATTTTTTCTCTGTGATAATCATGAATTTTATTGGTTGTCTACATTTATTATGTCTCACTCATCTAATTTTAGCTTATGCTTCTGTCTTTTTTCTTTTTTTTTTTCTTCTTTGTGATTTTGAGCTGAGGTCAGGCTGGGATAGGTATGGATTCCTGTGTGGTTATGGAGTAGAGCAATGTCCTTTGTGGTGTATGTGTGTGTGCGTGTGTGTGTGTGTGTGTGTGTGTGTGTGTGTGTGTGTTTGTGATGTTTTCATGGAGAGAGAGGCTGCTGGAGTGCTCTCTAAGTCTTATGAGGATTTGTTCTAAGACCATATACAAATTGTTTCCTCTAGAAGCTTATGATTTCTTTTTTGTTCAGTCTACACACCAGTGAATTTGAGCTTTATAGTACCTGAGTTGTAGTTGTGTTCCTTTCTTTTAACTTTGAATAAAGCAGTAATATTTCTCAATATTCTTTCTCAGCGAAGTTGGAAATAGAGTAGTGAGCAAAAATGCCTTCCTATGGCCATCAGATCTGGAGCTTGAAAAAAATGTAATAACTTGCAAATTTTCAAAAGGTATATCTCAACACTTTTTTTATTAAAGTACAATATTATATGTTATGGGTGTACCACATAGTGGTTCACAATTTTTAAAGGCTATACTCCACTTATAGTTATAAAATATTGCTATGCTCCCTGTGTTATACAGTATACACTTGTAGCTTATTTTGTACCTAATAGTTTGTAGCTCTTAATCCCCTCTGTATTGCCCTTCTGTGCTTCTCTTTCCCCTTTGGTAAACACTAGCTTGTTCCTATGCCAGTGAGTTTGCTTTTTTCCATTGTATTCACTAGTATTTTGTATTTTTTAAATTCCACTTATAAGTGATTCCATACAATATAGACTAATGCCTTCCAAGTCCATCCATGTTGCTGCAAATGGTAAAATTTCATTCTTTTTTATGACCTGATTAAAAATAGAACTGAAAGACATTTTTCCAAAGATAAAATACAGAATGTCAAGAGGCATATGAGATGATGCTCAACAACACTGGTCATCAAGGAAATGCAACTGAAAACCACTATGAGGTATCAGCTCAAAACTGTCAGAATAGTCATCATCAAAAAAGACAAATAACAATTGTTGGAGAGGGTGTGGAGAAAACAGAACCCTCTTACACTGTTGGTGGAATGTAAATTGGGGCAGCCACTTTGAAGAACAGTATGGAGGCTCCTCAAAAAGCTAAAAATAGAACTGTCACATAACCTAGCAACTCTACTCCTGGGTATGCGTGTGAAAAAAACAAAGCCACTGATTCAAAATGATCCACATACCTTGGTGTTCACTTCAGCATAATTTATAATAGCTGAGATACAGAAGCAACCCAGGTGTCCATTAACCAATGAATGGCTAAAGAAAGTGTGGTATATATAGATAATGGAATACTGTCAGACAAATAGATATTGCTCAGTGGTGTCCAATTGTTTGCAACCCCATGGACTGTATAACCCATCAGTTTCCTCCATCCATGGGATTCTCCAGGCAAGAATACTGGAGTGGGTAGCCATTGCCTTCTCCAGGGGATCGAATCCAGGTCTCCTGCATTGCAGGCAAATTCTTTACTGTCTGAGCTACCAGGGAAGCCCGATGGAATACTACTCTACCATAAAACTCAGTCCACCTACCTACACAGTCACTCTTCAGCTCATTCTTTCACACAGATTTTTATCATCAAAAAGCAAATATATAAATTTTTTTTGAAAGAAGAATTTTGTTTCATTCCTTTTTATGGTAGAATAGTATTCCATTAAAAAGGAGTGAAACAAAATTCTTGTTTAGAAAAAAAAAAGCTTATACATTTGCTTTTTATTGTTCAAAATCTGTGTGATAGAATGAGCTGAAGAGTGACTGTGTAATTAGGTGCAATGAGTTAGTAGATATTTGGGAATATCAAAGTATTCGAAGTAGTAAGTTAGTAAAACTCCAATTTTCTTTTAAACTATTTCAAAGAAACATTATTGATGTATTTCTGAAATGAACAAAACATATAGCATTATAAGGTTTCTAAGTAGTCTCCTCCAGGTTTAAATTTGGTTTTGGGAACAATGTCTATATCTTAAAACAATAAAAGAAGATTGTATATCTGGACATGATCATTGGAAGGTTTTCCAGCAGTAATTACTTTTTTCTTTGTAAAACTGAATAGCATCAAAATTGCAAAATCATCACGTGTCCTCATATGTAATTATTATAAGCTTTAATATATACTCTTACATATCTTAGTAGCATCATTTGCAAAAAAAAAAAAAAAGAAATTTAGCTTGACTAAAATTTAGACAATCTTACAAAGAGTTTGATTACATTATCACAATAGCTTTAGTTAAACTGTAAAGAACCTAGAAATACAGCTTGGTTTAGTAAGCATATTTTTAGGCACCTAAGAAGCAATAAAATGTGATATTTATGATTTTGATTAAAATGGATGGAAACAGAGTTTTACTTATAAAGCTTTTCAGTGATTTTTTTTCTGCATGAATTTTTCCAAGTCTTAAAACCTTACTTTTATAATCCTTACTCTGTAGTTAATAAACTCCATTGCTAGCACCAAAACGTTTTGTGAAGCAGTTTGACTTTGCTTTATAAAGAATGAATAACATCATATGAAAGATTTTAGACATTTTGTATAATATTGCTGGACTGGTATGAATATATCTCAATTTGAAAATATCTCTATTGTTTTCATTTTTGTGATTTGCGGTTTACTAATCACTGTGAAATGTTTCTATATATCTGTTACAGTGCACAATCTAGAATACCATTAGACTAGGAGATTTTGTAGAAGAAATAATAGCTTTGGAAAGATCACTTTCCAGCAGGACCCAGCAATGTGTGTGTGTGTGTTTAATTATTGTTATTTATTTATTTTTGGCCATGCTGGATGTTCATTGCTGCAAGGACTTTTCTCTAGTTGTGGTGAGTGGGGGCTACTCTCCAGTTGTGGTGCGTGGGCTTGTCATTGCTGTGGAGCATGGGCTCTAGACACACAGGCTCAATAGTTGCAACACACGGGATTTGTTGCTTCAAGACAGGTGGGATCTTCCCAAATCAAGGATTGAACTCCTGTCTCCTGCATTGACAGATGGATTCCTTACCACTGAGTCACCAGGGAAGCTCCCCCAGTAATGTGTTGATGGATATTTTATCATGCAATTTGCAAGTTTAATTGACCTAATCTAAAATACAATATCCAGGACAAAAACCTGCATTTAATTAAGAATTTACATTAATTTCAAAGCAAGACAATGCCCCCTCAAATATTTTAGGGTAACAAAATCAATAGAAATATTGGCACTATCTTTTTTATCATCGCATCTTATTAGAATGCTTTGCAGATGTGCTCAGCATATCAGTTTTTTAGATGAGATTTTCTTGGTTAATACCCGAAGCCTGGATTGCATTTCACCAGTACCAATATCACTACTGACAAGTCAAGTTGCTTTGAACTGACAATCATCAGAGCGACTACAGATAAACCTCAAGTTATAGTCATTAACCTGACTCACACTGGCTTTCCAAATCTGTGTTTAATTATGTAACTTTGGTAGCTTGAAATCAACCATTGTGGGAGTTTTTGCACCATGGAAATCAGCAAACACCATAAATGAAGGCTTTTTTTTTTTTTTTTAATTTCAGAGAACTGGTTTTTAAACATTTGCCAGCATACCATGGCTTATTCACACAAAGGAGAAATGAAAGTTTTCATTAATTCAGGATGTACATAGAAGGAGGGGATGGCAGGATATTGTCTGTGAGTGTATCAATGCCCCACTGACACTTAGATTCAACCTTATGGAAGAATCAAGTGGTAATAAAATGTCATGCAAGAGACAAGCCACAGTTCATTCAATCAGGCTGTGTCTTATTGAGATATTTCCCAAATCACTGTAGCTCCAGAGAGCTTCATGGAACTTGAGGAAATTGCTGTGAGTTCTAAAGCTACCAGTTCCTGGCTATGGGACTTTGGGAAGGTTTTGTGCTGTCTGTAATACTCTTTCCCAATCAGCAAAATGTAAATGAGAAAGATTCCTCACTTAATACCTTTTTTTAAAGATTGAGTAATACTTATACCAGGAGAGTTTCAAAGTACAGTCAACTACAAATCAGCCCTGACCGTGGGCACTTGCCATCTACCTCTGTGTGTGTGTGTGTCTGTATGTGTTAGTCACTCAGTCATGTCTGCGTCTTTGTGACCCCATGGACTGTAACCCACCAGTCTCCTCTGTTCGTGGGATTCTCCAGGCAAGAAAACTGGAGTGGGTCACCATTCCCATCTCTACGAGATCCTCCTGTCCCAGGGATCAAACCTTAGTCTTCTGCATTGCAGCTGGGTTCTTTACCATCTGAACCACCAGGGAAGTCTGCCAGCTACCTCTACAAGGATTAAATGTGTTCTTGCACCTTCTGATTTTCAACACCTCCTGAAAGGAGTTCAGGGTGGAGAGCAGAAATGAGGTACTCTGTGCTCAGGGGAAAAATGGCAAGACAGGTCTTCAGATAGTTTGATATTTTCAGGAGCTGATTTTATAAGCCCAATTCTTGTATCTTCATATCTAGAAAAGCGTTGAAATCCTTCACAGTGAATCTGCTCCTTGTGAGTAGCAGTGCCCTTCTGCAAAAAAAATATGTGCTTGATCACCTCCACTCCTCCTTCACCAAAATCACATATATACTGACCTTCCCTCCTGCCTCTTTGGAGCAGTTTCTCAGAGTGACCAGAGATGCTATCTCCCACTGTAGTCCTCATTCGCCGCAAATAAAACTTGACTCACAACTCTCACATTGTGTGTGTGAGTCAACAGTTTCTACACTATAAATGTTAGTTGCTTTTATCAGGCTGTTTTTAGTTACTTCGAGTTTATCTTCCTTCCTTTCTTTTTTTTTTTTTTTTTAACTTTAATAATTGCACTTACCAGGTTTCCTCATTTCTGATAATCTCCCCAAGTCCTCAAGCATAAACTTCATATCTGTGATAATTATTTCCACTTTTCTGAGTTTTCATGTCAGCTGTTCAAATGAGTCATATTCTTGTGGAGATGAAATCTGGAGAACTCTAATGAAACCAGAGTTTCTGTAATTCACAAGGACACACTGCATTTTATTAGACATGAGAAAGATAGTAATAGTTCTTCCGTTGGGATTGTCTCATCGCCCTCCATTTCCTTTTGAGATATTTGAGTTTTGCTCTTTTTTGTGTGTGAATGAAATATGACTGTGTTAAACAGGGGCACATATCATTTTGAAAAAAAGTATCACTATTTTATATTTTTAAAATTTTGTAGAATATTTATGGATGTGAGGCTTCATGATGATCAAAATAATGCGTCAGTTCAGTTCAATTGCTCCATCGTGTCCAACTCTTTGCGACCCCATGAATTGCAGCATGCCAGTCCTCCCTCCCTGTCCATCACCAACTCTCGGAGTTTACTCAAACTCATGTCCATCAAGTCGGTGATGCCATCCAGCCATCTCATCCTCTGTCATCCTCTTCTCCTCCTGCCTCCAATCCCTCCCAGCATCAGGGTCTTTTCAAATGAGTCAACTCTTCACATGAGGTGGCCAAAGTATTGGAGTTTCAGCTTCAGCATCAGTCCTTCCAATGAACACTCAGGACTGATCTCCTTTAGGATGGACTGGTTGGATCTCCTTGCAGTCCAGGGGACTCGCAAGAGTCTTCTCCAACACCACAGTTCAAAAGCATCAATTCTTCTGCACTCAGTTTTCTTCACACTCCAACTTTCACATCCATACATGACCACTGGAAAAAACCATAGCCTTGACTAGATGGACCTTTGTTGGCAAAGTAATGTCTCTGCTTTTTAATATGCTGTCTAGGTTGGTCATAACTTTCATTCCAAGGAGTAAGCGTCTTTTAATTTCATGGCTGCAATCACTATCTGCAGTGACTTTGGAGTCCAAGGTTAAAGCAAAAAGAGAAAGTGTGATGCTGAAGACAGTTACATCAAATGGGCTTTAAAGAAAGTCCCTCTTCCTTAATATCATTAAATCTAAATTATTTCTCTTTTACTTTGTCCGTTTTGATGGTAAATTTTTAATGTCTAGATGTTCAGTTTCATAAAGCTTCTTTACATGTCCATATGTTATTAATGGACTTCCCTGGTGGCTCAGACGGTAAAGAATCTCCATAATCTGCTTGCCATGCAGAAGACCTGTGTTTCATCCCTGGGTCTGGAAAATCCCTGGAGAAGGAAATGGCAACCCACTCCAGTATTCTTGCCTGGAGAATCCCATGGACAAAGGAGCTTGGTAGGCTACAGTCCATGGATCTGTTCTTCATGACTATAGTCTGACTATATCCTGCCTTTTCTTAGATATAATCTGCTACTATTTTTAGCCTATTATTTCTTTTCATCAAAATAAGCAGTGGGTTTTTATGGAGACAGATGAATTTGAGGCAGACTGCAGGTTGGGAGCAGAAGTATTTGAATACAAAGGCCCTGTGGTAACACAGTCCTTCTTAACTCTGCCAAAACAAGCAGTATCAGGAAAATCTGGGATTTCTATTTTCCCATCTTTAAGTAAAACCTAGCTAAAGGGAAGTTTTTGCCATTGCTCACTGCTGAGCAAATTTTCAACACAAATTATTTCTCATATCATCTCACACAAAAATAAAGATAATAAAATCAAGTTTCAATACTTAATGCCTTCAAATACATTTCAACCATCATATTCTGTCCCATCCTCCAAAACACACACATCAAGCAGGAATGCCCCAAAGCTGTCTTCACTAAAGCTCTGGCAAGAACTGGTAAGGCACCATGAACAGAGACCGTTCTTTCAGCCCCAACATCTTTACCTCAGAACAGATCTCTGCTGAGCAGGATGGACTGTAGGATGCAATGCATTTGCTGTGTTTTCTCATCACTGGAATTGGTGTGCGAGGGCAGAGAATAATGTATGCAGTAAATTGGAGACAGTGTCTCAGGTTCTATACCCCAGTGAATGACCACACAGTGAACCTGAACTGTGTTCAGGCTGGGGAGTTATGTGAATCCTCCCAGGTCACTAGATTTCATAGTACCACACCAGAAGCAACAGTTATAGAAAAAAAAATGATATCCATGTTTAGTAGGAATGGGGAAGAGTATTCCTATGTTTTACAAAAACCAAGCAAACTTAAGTTTCATAATAAGATGATTATACAAGGAACCAAGGAAAAAACAAACAAAAAACCTTTCTTATCACAAAGCTTGTGTACTGCATAACACCAAAGAAAGCATTCTAATCACTGAAACTTCCTGCATCAATAACTTTCTCAATCAGAATAGATAAGTAGGGATCAGTCTAACCTCTTAATGGAAAACAATTTATTTTGAAACAGTTAAAATATTTCTAATTTTTCCTTATATGCCAGGATTCAGCATTTTGAGAAGCAGTGCCAAACTGGAATTAATTGAAGTCATTGCTATTTAACGTTGAGGATCTGTATATTTTGGAGAAGGCAATGGCAACCCACTCCAGTACTCTTGCCTAGAAAATCCCATGGATGGAGGAGCCTGGTAGGCTGCAGTTCATGGGGTCGCTAGGAGTCAGACACTTCACTTTCCCTTTTCACTTTCATGGATTGGAGAAGGAAATGGCAACCCACTCCAGTATTCTTGCCTGGAGAATCCCAGGGACAGCAGAGCCTGGTGGGCTGCCGGCTGTAGGGTCGCACAGAGTCAGACACGATTGAAGCGACTTGGAGAGAGCAAGAGAGATCTGTATATTTAATGGATTTCAAAAATTCTAAAATATTGGTCTTCAGCCACGGTGGGTATAAGAATATCTTTATAAATTATTGTTAAAAGTTTTGAAAATGGAATTAATGGAAATTATACATTCAGTATCTATTGAAGAAAATATTGTTGTTCATTGCTCAGTTGCTAAGTCATGTCTGACTCTTTGCGACCCCATGGACTGCAGCACACCAGGCTTCCCTGTCCTTCACTATCTCCCAGAGTTTGCTCAAACTTATGTCCATTGAGTTGGTGATGCCATCCAACCATCTCATTCTCTGCCACACCCTTTGACTTTTGCCTTTAATCTTTCCCAGTATCAGGGTCTTCTCCAGTGAATCAGCTCTTTGCATCAGGTAGCCAAAGTATTGAAGCTTCAGCTTCAGCATCATGTCTTCCAGTGAATATTCAGGGTTGATTTCCTTTAGGATTGACAGGTTTGATCTCCTTGCAGTCCAAGGGACCTTCAAGAGTCTTCTCAAGCACCACAATTTGAAAGTATCAGTTCTTCTCCAAAATCAAAAGAAAATATGCATCTACCAAAAGCAATAATGACTTCAATATATCTTTCTACTTCCTCTGCATTTTATATAGCCAGTATTTTTGAAAACTAAAATTGTATCCGTGTAGAGAACTGTGTCTGAGGGTGTTCTTGGACCACTTCTAATTACTTGGCAATGCCTCAGGCACTCATGGCCCAGTTATGTTAACAAACACGATAAAATGAGCCCTATAAAACTGAAAACTGTTGAAATGATGGGAGAATATGTAAATATAAGAGATTTGAAATATTTGACAGTCACATTATTTTTTATCAATAGCACATTTTCTAATTTAATTTTGTGTATATTCCAGAGCTATGAGCCCCATATGAAAAATCGATTTACTTAGTTTTGCTGTTGATACATGGGAGCTATTTAGATTAAAGTACTCGTGATTTATAAAGAACCTAATTTATTTATATATGGCATATAAATCATCTTCTCCCTTATTGGCTCAAATTTAATTTTCTGAGTGCTGAATTCTTCTGTAGGATGTGAGGTATTCTTCAGGCAGTTGTGAAATATTTTTATTGATAAAACACTTTTAAGATAAAAAACTAGAAAGAATTTTTAAATAAAAATTTCCATTATACTTTAGTAACCTGACAACTGGCATCAGTTTTACACTCTGGCTTTTTTTTTTTTTTTTTTTAAGTATCAGTTTACACTGCTATGCATGTAAGGATAACAAATCCTTAAATTGAGAATTTAACTAATTTACACATTCAAGGTAAGTGTGAATTAACTATCAGGGTATGACTTTCCTGGTATTATCTACAGTTATAGAGAAAGTGTTATTTTCCATTGCATCTTCTCTCTGACATGTACACTTATACCTGATTTAAATACATTTGACACTAAAGTAGTCTCAAAGTATTCACTGATTTGGAAAGATTTTATGAATTTGTCCTTGTTTTGTTAACTGTTGTCGTATAGCCTCAGTCATTGTTTTCAGAGTTCTTTGGAATTCAAGGAGAACATTTGAGAGCTTTCAATTCAAGTCAGCCTGTCCTTTCTTACATGAAAGGCAATCCCAAAATACTTGCCAGATGGATAACAAAATGAAAACATTCACAAAATCATAGACTCTTGGATTGATTTCTATTCATTCTAAGAAGTAGAACTTACAGACCCATTTTCATATCAAAATAATACTTTAAATCATATACAACATTTATTCTGTAGCATACAGAGTTAAATATTTGCATACTGTTTTCTTTTCTTTTCTTTCCAATGGCTTCATATTTTCTCATGTTTCTCTAATAAAATTATGACTTATTTTTTAATTTATGAATTTTAGATATATAACAATGATTCAATATTCTTATAGATTATATTCCATTTAAAGTTATTACAAAATAAGGGCTGTCTTTCCTTGTGCTGTGCAACATACCCTTGTGTCTTATTTATTTTATACAAAGTGGTTTGTATCTCTTAATTCCATACATGTATCTTGCCTCTTCCCCCTGCTCTCACTCCACTGGAAATCATTAGTTCATTTTCTTTAACTTTGAGTCTGTTTCTGTTCTGTTACACATATTTGGTTATCATTTAGATTCCACATTTAAGTGATAACATACAGTATTTGTCTTTCTCAATCTGACTTATTTCACTGAGCATAATAACCTCTAGGTCCATCTACACTCTTGCTAATGGCAGAAATTTATTTTTATGGCTGAGTAACATTCCATTATGTGTATATATGTCTGTTTGTGTGTATATCTTCTTTATTCGTTCATATGTTGGTGAACACTTAGGATTGCTTCCATATCATGACTATTGTGGCATTTCTGTGAACATTGGGGTGCATATATCTTTTCAAATTTGTGTTTTTTTCTTTCTTTCTTTTTTTTTTTTGCTATATATACTCAGGAGTGGAATTGCTAGATCACTTAGTAGTTCTAGTCTTTTCAGGAATCTCCATATTGTTTTCCATTGTGACAGTACCTATTTACATTCCCACCAACTGTGTGGAGGGTTCCGTTTTTTCCACATCCTCACCAATGTTTACAATTTGTGATATTTTTGATTATGGCCATTCTGACAGGTGTATGATTTTAATCTTCATTTCTGTGATGATTAGTGGTATTGAGCTTTTCTTCATGTGACTGTTGGCCATCTGTAATCTTGTTTGGAAAAATGTTTATTAGATCTTGTTAAATTTTTTTGTTTTTAGATATTGAGTTATATGAACTGTTTATATATTTTGAATAGCAATCCCTGACTAGTCACATCATTTACAAATATTTTCTCTTGTTCAGTAGGTGATCTCTTCCTTTGTCAATAGTTTCCTTTGCCATGCAAAGTCTTTTACATTTAATTCTGTACCATTAAAAATTTTTGCTTTTATTTCCTCTGTTAGGAGAGAGATCAAAATAATATTGCTATAATTTATGTCAAAGAGTGTTCTGCCTTTGTTCTCTAGAAATGTTATGATTTTGGGTCTTATATGTAGACCTATAATCCATTTTGAGTTTATTTTTCTACACTGATTGAGAAAATGTTCTAATATCTTTCTATTACACATAGCTGTCCAGTTTTCCCAGTACCACTTATTGAAGAGATGGTCATTTCTCCATTGTATATTCTACCCTCCTTTGTCATAGATTAATTGATCTTAAGTATGTGGGTTTATTTCTGGGGTCTCTTTCCAGTACCATTGATCTATGTGTCTGTTTTTCTTCCAGTACCATGCTATTTTTATTACTGTAGCTTCATAATAGAGTGTGAAGTCTAGAGGAATATACATCAGCTTTTTCTGTTTTCCCCTCAAAAGTGCTTTGGCCTCTCAGAGTATTTTGAAGGTCTAACCCTTATCGAAGTGAGTCTCTTGTTGAAGTTAACTCATGATTTTTATTTCTTTATCCACTCTCTATCTTTTGACTGGGTCACAGTCTTTTTAGCCAACTTCTGGTTTCTGTTCCAGAAGTTTCCTCAGGTACAGAATCCAATTTCATCTTTTCTGAATTGAAATTTTTATACATGATATGTATACATACATAGGTAAACTTGGAACTAGGCAAGACATTTTAGTGAGATTGGTAATTATATTTTAATGAATGCATTTTACTCAATGAATAGATCACTGTTAAATTATTTTGATAAATGTTTTCATTCCTTTCCTAGTATATTTTATATCTTTATTCCTACCAGTCTCTTGGAAGGAATCTATATTAAAATATACCTAAATTGTAAAAAATTTTCTATTTTGAATACTATTATGAAGTAATTATAATTAATTATAAAAATAATATCCTTCTGGCAACTAATAAAAATAAATGAAAAAAATAAAACTAAAAAAATTAAAAAATAAATTCATCATTTGAAAATGAAAAAAATAAAAATAAAAAAATCAACTGGGCTACTGAAGTACATTTCCAAGGTGTTGATGTATTTAGTATAAATTTGTGATGTTGACATTAATTTTTAATGACAACATTTCATTTATTTGCTTCTGATGATTTGTTTGGTACTTATATTTTACTTGCTTTTCAGTACATACATCATCAACTTTGGGTAGTGACATTAATATAAACTTAAAAGGTTTTTTTTGATTCAAAGAAAACAGCAAGGGGGAAAAATTATCTATCACACAAAATTAAGAAGACTAAAGTTTTTTTTAGTTTTGACATTAGCAATAGGCACCTTTACCATGACCTCAACTGGTGTGTGTGATCTTGCTAATTTGGACATTGAATATTCAAAATCTGTTAATCATTATTAAAACATTGTAAGTAAACATTATAATTCTAATCTTTTTAATGTGTATTGTATTTTTGATGAAAATTATAGAAATATTTTCATCTGCTAAGTAGAGAAATTAATGCATAGGTTTATTCAGTGATCTTCAATTAAAGATAAGGATTTGCTTTCAAAAGAGCATGGTGTTATTTTGTATAATACTATTTTTATTCTAACATTTGAATGACTTTATAAACAAAATTATTATTGATTCAAAGAAACAACAAAATACATTACTGTCCAAATTAGAAGCAAGAAAATTGTCTTTCTTCATTATTAAGACCAACATATTTTTATTATGAAAGATTAACTCACTCCACTGTAATTGCTTATAATTTTCCAAAGATATTTTAAAACTTTTTTCAAAAAATATATGCAGAGAAGAAAAAGAAATAAAAGGAATCCAGATTAGAAAAGGAAAAGTAAAACTCTCACTGTTTGCAGATGACATGATCCTCTACACAGAAAATCCTACAGACACCACCAGAAAATTACTAGAGCTAATCAATGAAAATAGTAAAGTTGCTGGATAAAAAATTAACACAGAGAAATCCCTTGCATTCCTATACACAAACAATGAGAAAACAGAAAGAGAAATCAAGGAAACAATTCCATTCATCATTGCAACAAAAAGAATAAAATACCTAGGAATAAATCTACCTAAAGAAACAAAAGACCTATACATAGAAAACTATAAAACACTGATGAAAGAAATCAAAGAGGACACAAATAGATGGAGAAATATACCATGTACATGAATCAGAAGAATCAATATTGTGAAAATGAGTATACTACCCAAAGCAATCTATAGATTCAGTGCAATCCCTACCAAGCTGCCAAAGGTATTTTTCAGAGAACTAGAACAAATCATTTCACAATTTGTATGGAAATAAAAAAAAAAAAGTAGCCAAAGCAATCTTGAGAAAGAAGAATGAAACTAGAGGAATCAACCTGCCTCACTTCAGATTATACAACAATGCTACAGTCATCAAGACAGTATGGTACTGGCACAAAGACAGAAATATAGATCAATGGAACAAAATAGAAAGCACAGAGATAAATCCACACACCTATGGATACCTTATCTTTGACAAAGGAGGCAAGAATATAAAATGGAGAGAAGACAATCTCTTACAAGTGGTGCTGGGAAAACTGGTCAACCACTTGTAAAAGAATGAAACTAGAACACTTTCTCACACCATACACAAAAATAAACTCAAAATGGATTAAAGATCTAAAGGTAATATCAGAAACTATAAACTCCTAGAGGAAAACATAGGCAAAACACTCTCTGACATAAATCACAGCAGGATCCTCTATGACCCACCTCCCAGAATATTGGAAATAAAAGCAAAAATAAAAAAATGGGACCTAATCAAATTTAAAAGCTTTTGCACAACAGAGGAAACTATAAGCAAGGTGAAAAAACAGCCTTCAGAATGGAAGAAAATAATAGCAACTAACAAAGAATTAATCTCAAAAATATACAAGCAACTCTTGCAGCTCAATTCCAGAAAAATAAATGACCCAATCAAAAAATGGGCCAAAGAACTAAACATACATTTCTCAAAAGAAGGCATACAGGTGGCTGACAAACACATAAAAAATGCTCAATATCACTCATTATCAGAGAAATGCAAATCAAATCCACAATGTGGTACCATTTCATGCCGGTCAGAATGGCTGCTATCAAAAAGTCTACAAACAATAAATTCTGGAGAGAGTGCAGAGAAAAAAGAACCCTCTTACACTGTTAGTGGGAATGCAAACTAGTACAGTGACTATGGAGAACAGTATATAGAATCCTTAAAAAACTGAAAATAGAACTGCAATACGACCCAGCAATCCCACTGCTGGGAAATACACGGCGAGGAAACCAGAATTGAAAGAGACACATGTACCCCAATGTTCATCACAGCACTGCTTACAATAGCTAGGACATGGAAGCAATCTAGATGTCCATCGGCAGATGAATGGATAAGAAAGCTGTGGTACATATACACAATGGAATATTCAGTTCAGTTCAGTTCATTCACCCAGTCCTGTCCGACTCTTTGCAGCCCCATGAACCACAGCACACCAGGCCTCCCCGTCCATTACCAACTCCCAGAATTTACCCGAACTCATGTCCATTGAGTCGGTGATGTCATCCAACCATCTCAGCCTCTGTCGTCCCCTTCTCCTCCTGTCCCCAATCCCTCCCAGTATCAGGGTCTTTTCCAATGAGTCAGCTCTTCGCATCAGGTGGCCAAAATATTGGAGTTTCAACTTCAACATCAATCCTTCTAATGAACACCCCAGACTGATCTACTTTAGGATGAACTGGTTGGATTTACTTGCAGTCCAAAGGACTCTCAAGAGTCTTCTCCAACACCACAGTTCAAAAGCATCAATTCTTCAGCACTCAGCTTTCTTTACAGTCCAACTTTCACATCCATACTTGACTACTGGAAAAACCATAGCCTTGACTAAATGGACCTTTGTTGACAAAGTAATGCCTCTGCTTTTTAATAATGCTTTCTAGGTTGGTCATAACTTTCCTTCCAAGGAGTAAGCGACTTTTAATTTCATGGCTTCAATCACCATCTGCAGTGATTTTGGAGCCCCCCCAAATAAAGTCAGCCACTGTTTCCACTGTTTCCCCCTCTATTTGCCATGAACTGACAGGACCGGATGCCATGACCTTAGTTTTCTGAATGTTGAGCTTTAAGCCAACTTTTTCACTCTCCTCTTTCACATTCATCAAGAGGCTTTTTAGTTCCTTTTCACTCTCTGCCATATGGGAGGTGTCATCTGCATATCTGAGGTTATTGATATTTCTCTCGGCAATCTTAATTCCAGCTTGTGCTTCATCCAGCCCAGCATTTCTCATGATGTATTCTGCATATAAGTTAAATAAGTAAGATGACAATATACAGTCTTGACATACTCCTTTTCTTATTTGGAACCAGTCTGTTGTTCCATGTCCAGTTCTAACTGTTGCTTCCTGACCTACATACAAGTTTCTCAAGAGGCAGGTCAGGTGGTCTGATATTCTCATCTCTTTCAGAATTTTCCACAGTTTATTGTGATCCACACATTCAAAGGCTTTGGCATAGTCAATAAAGCAGAAGTAGATGTTTTTCTGGAACTCTCTCATTTTTTCAATGATCCAGAGGATGTTGGCAATTTGATCTCTGGTTCCTCTGCCTTTTCTGAAACCAGCTTGAACATTATTCAGCTATTAAAAAGAATGCATTTGAATCAGTTCGAATGAGGTGGATGAAACTGGAACCTATTATACAGAGGGAAGTAAGTCAGAAAGAAATATGCCAATATAGTATATTAACTTATATATGAAATTTAGAAACATGGTAATGATGACACTATATGTGAGGTAGCAAAAGAGCCACAGATGTAAAGAACAGACTTTTGGGCTCTGTGGGAGAAGGCGAGGATGGGATGATTTGAGAGAATAGTATTGAAACATATACATTATCATATGTGAATTAGATCACCAGTCCAGGTTTGATGTATGAGACAGGGTGCTCACGGCCGGTGCACTTGGATGATCCTGAGGGAAAGGATGGGGAGGGAGGTGGGAGGGGGGTTCAGGATGGGGAACACATGTACACCCATGGCTGATTCATGTCAATGTATGCAAAAACCACTACAATATTATAAAGTAATTAGCCTCCAATTAAAATAAATAATATAATTTTTTAAAATATGCAATAAATTAAGAATTTACTTTTCCTAGATAGCATATGAACAACTATACATAATACTCTTTATCTTTTGTTAATAATACACATAAATAAGTGAAAATAGATACTTGCCATACTTCTTTTTCATCCCAATATGAAGCATAATTTGATGGTCTCTTTGAATAGCTTCTTTCCTTGGTGACTGTTCATTAGAGAAGATGAAAACATTTTTTAATTTTTATTTTATATTGGAGTATAATTTCTTTAAAATGTATATTTTAATCAGTTGTACTGCAAAGTGATTTAGTTATACAGAAACATGTATCTGTACTTTTTCAGATTTTTTTCCCATGTGAGTTATTATGAAGTACTGAGTGGAGTTCTCTGTGCTATACAGTAAGACCTTGGTGATTATTTTACATATAGTAGTGTATATGTGTTAATCCCAAACTCTTAATTTACCCCTGCACTGCTTGGCAAGCATAACTTTCTTTTCTCTGTCTCCAAGTCTATTTATATATAAGTTCATTTGTATGATTTTTCTAAGGGGTCACATGTAAGTGATATATGATATTTGTCTTTGTCCAAATTGCCTCACTAGTATGATAGTCTCTAGGTCCATCCATATTGCCTCAAATGTCATTATTTCATACTTTGTTATGGCTGAATAATGTTCCATTGTATATATGTACAACGTCTTCTTTATCCATCAATCTGTAGATGAACATTTAGGTTGTTTCCACATCCTGGCTATTATAAGTAGTGCTGCAGTGAAGAATGGGGTGTAGGTATCTTTTCAAATTATTATTTTGTCCAGATATATGCCCAGGAGTAAAATTGCTGGATCATACAGTAACTATTTTTACTTTTCTAAGGAACATTTATACTGTTCACCTTAATGGCTGTACCAGTTTACATTCCCACTGAAAGAGTATGACCATTCCCTTTTCTCCACACCCCATTTAGTATTTATTATTTGTAGACATTTTTTATAATAGCCATTCCAAGTTGATATCATTGTGAGGTGATACCTCTTTGTAGCTTTTATTTGCATTTCTCTGATAACTAGTAATAATTTTGCTTGTGTTTTGTGACCATCTGTATGTCCTTGTTGGAGAAATTTCTCTTTAGATTTTCTGCCCATTTTTTCTCAGTTTGATTGAGCTACAGGTGCTGTTTCTATATTTTAGAAATTAAGTCCTTGTCAGTCACATTGTTTGCCAATATTTTCTCCCATTCTGTGAGGTTTTTTTTTGGTTTTGTTTATGGTTTCCTTTGCTGTACTAAAACATTTACAACTTAATTAGATCACATTTGTTTATTTTTCATTACTCTAGGAGGAGAATCCAAAAAGTTATTGCTGTGATTTATGTCAGAGAATGTTCTTCCTATGTTTTCCTCTAGGAATTTTATAGTATCTGGTCTTACATCTGGGTCTTAAACAATTTTTCTTTTTTTTTTAAATGATGCTAAAGAATATTCCAATTTCATTCTTTTACGTGTGGCTGCCCAGTTTTCCCAGCACAACTTATTGAAGTGACTCTTTTATCTTCATTGTATATTCTTGCCTGCGTTGTCATAGATTAAGTGACAATAGGAGTGTGAGTTTATTTCTAGGCTTTCTATTCTGTTCCATTGATCTTTAAGTCTTTCTTTTTTCCAGTACTGTACTGTTTTGATGACTGTAGCTTTATAGCATAATGCAAAGTTAGGGAATCTGTTTCATCTACCTCTTTTCTCTTTCTCAAGGTTGTTTTATCTATTTGGGTCTTTCTTTGCTTCCATACATATTTTAAGGTTTTCTTTTTCAGGTTTACGTCTTAGCTCTGTTGATAAAGAATTCACATGTAATGCAGGAGACCCCAGTTTGATTCCTTGGCTGGGCAAATCCACTGGAGAAGGGATAGGCTACCCACTCCAGTATTCTTGTTCTTCCCTTGTGGCTCAGCTAGTAAAGAATCCTCCTGCAATGTGGGAGACTTGGGTTCGATCCCTGGGTTGGAAAGATCCCCTGGAGAAGGGAAAGGCTACCCATTCCAGTATTCTGGACCTGGAGAATTCCATAGACTGTATAGTTCATGGGGTCACCCGGACATGACTGAGCGAGTTTCACGTTCACATTTCACTTTTGAAAAAAATGCCATTGGTAATTTGATAGGGGTTGCACTGAATCTTTAGATTACCCTGGTTAGTGTAGTCATTTTGACACTATTGATTCACTCAATCCAAGAACATGGTATATCTTTCCATCTGTGTTATCTTCTTTCATCAATTTCTTATAGTTTTTGGAGTACAGGTCTTTTGCCTCCTCAGGTAGGTTTATTCCTTGGTATTTTATTCTTTCTGTTGTGATGGTGAATGGAATTGTTTCCTTAATTTCTTTTTCTAATCTTTCATTGTTAGTGTATAGAAATGTGACATTTTTGTGTTAATTTTGTATGCTTCAACTTTACCAAATTCATTGATGAGCTCTAGTAGCATCTTTAGGATTTTTTTCATATTTTAATAATATTATCTCATCTACAAACAGTGACAATTTTACTTCTTTTCCAATTTGGGTTCCTTTTAGTTCTTTTTTCTTCTCCAATTTTCATGGCTAGGACTTCCAAAACTACATTAAATAAAAGTGGCAAAAGTGAATACCCTTGACTTATTCCTAATTATAAAAGAAACACGTTTAGTTTTTCACCATTATGATATTAGTTGTGTGTCTATCATATGTAGCCTTTGTTATACTGAGGTATGTTCCTTTTCTGACCCATTTATAGAGTGTTTTTATGATAAATCAATGTTCAGTCTTGTCAGAAACCTTTTCTGCAACAATCATATGCTTTTTATTCTTCAATTTGTTTTTGTGGTATATCACACTGATTTGTGAATATTGAAATATTCTTGTGTCCCTGGGATAAATCCCACTTGATAATAGGGAATGATTCTTTTAATGTGTTGTTGGATTTTGTTTGCTAGTATTTTGTTGAGAATTTTTACATCTACGTTCATTAGTGATATTGGTCTGTAGTTTTCTTCTTTTGTCTACAGCTGGTAAAGACAAACATATACTAAAGGTAGGAAATCACACACACAAATATGACAATGTAAGCAACGCTCATGAGAAGAAGAGAGTATAAATGCAGGCTATTTGAAACAAATTTGAAATTAAGAGACCAGGAACTTAGAACAATCATGCACACACACACACACACACACACACACATGAGCAAGCACACACATATGAATATATATATATATATATATGTAGACATCTGTATTAAAAGCTCATGGCAACCACAAACTGAAAATCTGCAAAACACACACACAGAGAGAAAGGAATCCAAACACAAGTGTAGTAATCAAATGACAAGTAAAGAGAATAAAAGAGGAATAAAAAAATTAAAAACAAATCCCAAACAATTAACAAAATGGCAATAAGAACAGACATGTTCATAACTACTTTGCATGTAAATGGGTTAAATGCATTAATCAAAAAATACCCAGAGACAAATGAAAATGAAAATGTCATGATCCAAAACCTATGGTACACAGCGAAAGCAGTTCTCAGAGGGAATATTATAGCAATACAATCTTACCTCAGAAGACAAGAAAATCTCAAATAAATCAACTATATACAAAGCAGCTAGTGAAAGTAAAGCAAACAAAACCCAAAGTTACCAGAAGGAAAGAAATCATAAATATGGGAACAGAAATAAATGAGATAGATAGAAACAAAGAAAACAATAGAAGTTATCAGTGAAACTAAAAACTGGTCCTTTGTGAAGATAAACAAAATTGGTAAGTCTTTAGCCAGATTCATCAAGCAAAAAGGGTAGATGGCTCAAATGTGTAGTATCAGCAGATGAATATATAAGGAAGTTGTGGTACATATACACAATGGAATATTATTCAACTATAAAAAAGAATGCATTTGAGTCAGTACTAGTGAGGTGGATGAGCCTGGAGCCTATTGTAAAGAGTGAAGTAAGTCAGAAAGACAAATACTATATGTTAATGCATATATATGTTATTCATACAAACAGTACTGATGAGCCTACATGCAGGGCAGCAAAGGAGACAGATGTAAAGAACATACTTTGGACTCACAGGAAGAAGGTGAGGGTGGGATGATTTGAGAGAATAGCACTGAAACATGTGAACAAGTATTACTTGCTCAGTCATGTCCAACTCTTTGCAACTCCATGGACTGTAGCCCAGGCGGCTCCTCTGTAACTGGAATTCTCCATGCAAGAATACTAGAGTGTGTTGCCACTCCCTTCTCCAGGGGATCTTCCTGATCCAGGAATTGAACCCAGGTCTCCCCTATAGCAGACAGATTCTTTACCGTCTGTGCCACCAGAGAAGCCTTGAAACATATATATTACCATATGTAAAATAGATGGCCAGTGCAGTTAGATGCATGAAGGAGGGTACCCAAAGCAGTGTTCTGGGGCAGGGAGGTGGGAGGGCGGCTCAGGATGCGGGGGACACATGTATACCTCTGGTCAATACATGTTAATGTATGGCCAAAACCATCACAATACTGTAAAGTAATTATACTTAAATTAAAATAAATAAATTAATTAAAAAGAAATGAAAAAGAAGTTACAACTGACCCCATAGAAATACAAAGGATTATAAGAGACTACTACAAACAATTATATGCTAATGAAATGGTCAATCTTTAAGAAATGAAAAAATTCTTAAAAGGCTGCAATCTCCCAAGATTGAACCAAGAAAAAATAGAAAATATTAACAGACCAGCCACAAATGCTGAGATTGAAACTATCATTAAAAAACTTTCAGCAAACAAAAGTCCACGACCAGATGGCTTCACAGACGAATTCTCTCAAACATTTAAAGAAGAGTTAACAACTATTCTTCTGAAACTATTTAACAATTGCAGAAAAATGAACATTCCCAAACTTATTCTATGAGGCCACCATCACTGATGCCAAAACCAAAGAAGATTAAATATTTAGTATGTGGGTTTTTGAATATGTACTATTGATATTATCACTGTTTTGCTTATCAAAACTTTAATATATTTATAATTTTAAAAGTAGAAATTAATTTTAAAGAATTTCATAATCTAAGTGTTCTCTTAGGAATTTGGCTTGTGAGTATAATAGCATGTTGATGAATTATGTCATCATTATGATTGTAAATCTGTAATTACAATTGTTACTTGGGCTCAACCCAGTGCTAATAGTGAGATAAGTCACATTTCATTGTTTAATTTTTTCATTAGTACTGAGTATCAAGGTTTTTTTTCAGAAGTAATATAGAGTTGCTCTTACATTTTATGATACTTAGAAGAAATATAGAAGG
This sequence comes from Muntiacus reevesi, assembly GCF_963930625.1. Classification (NCBI taxonomy): domain Eukaryota; kingdom Metazoa; phylum Chordata; class Mammalia; order Artiodactyla; family Cervidae; genus Muntiacus; species Muntiacus reevesi. Next base: position 2,837,742 of record NC_089265.1, on the reverse strand, counting down.
TTAAAAATCTCTCATGAACTAAGCAGACATCTTTCCATCATTTCTAAACTCATCTTATAATTCATCTAAATATGAAATCCTTTTTTCTACTCTCTATATTTTCATGCTATTATATATATATATATATATATATATATATATATATATATATATAGTTTTCTTTTGGCCATAGGACTTATTATCTTATATACTACATAAAACAGTTATTTATTTTATTACTTATTGACTATTTCTCTATATTGTAAGCTTCTTAGAGAAAGGGGCTTTTCTTAACTAGTTAATGATCCTGGAACAATTTGACATCTATGCAAAAAGAAAGGAATAATGCCTCATCCTTTGAATCATATAGAAAAATTTTGGATTATACCCCTAAGTGAAACCTAAAATTATAAAACTTCCAGGAGAAAAAAAAAATAAGAGAAAAATCTTTGGGACCTCCAGCTGGACAAAATTTCTTATACTTTATAGAAAAAGTATGATCTATAAAAGAAAAAAGTGATAGATAAAACTTTATTGCAGCTTATTCACAAAGTATATAACTGATAAGGAATTTCTAACAAGAATATAGAAATTATAAACCTCAGTTTTAGTAAAATCACACTAAAATGAAGCATAAGGTTTTTGAGATATCATCAGAGAAGCACATGAAAGGTATTCACCATTATTGGTAACCAGGGAAACAAAAACAACAGTAAGATGCCATTATACAACATCACAATGGGATCTAAAGAAAATGACACACATCAAGGCCTGGTGAGGCTGCAGACAGCAGGAACCCATTGCTGGTGTAGATTTAAAATGGAACAGTCATTTGAGCAAAGAATTTGGTCTCCTAAAAGGAAGCACACTCAGAGAAGTGCAGCTGAAGGCAGAAGGTGATACCAGGACACAAGGAGCAAAAATGAAGATGAAAACGCCAATCTAGTTAGACTTGAAGCAACTGAAACTCAACTACTCATGCTGGGAGAACATAAGAGTAAAACCATTTTGAGAAGTTCCAGAGAACATATATAGATCCTGGAGCCCAAAAACTTCATTCCTTGGCCTGTGACCAGTAGAAAAGGGTGAGATACTCATGCAAGTGCAAAAGAATATTCAGAAAATCTGTGTGTTATAGCTCCAAAGTATAAACTACCCAGATGTCCATCACACAGTGGTATCCTAGCTCTTTCATAAAATTTGAATTTTTTTTCAAAATTCATTGTCCATGATAAGTTCTCTTTACTGTATATGCATTAAAACTCATTTAAAAACTAAAAAAAAAAATGTTCATGTTATATATGATCAGGTTTCCTTGATGGCTCAGTAGGTAAAGAATCCACCTGCAATGCAAGAGACACAGAAGATGCAGGTTCAATCCCTGGGTCAGGGAGATTGCCTGGAGAAGGAAAAGGCAACCCACTCCAAGAATTTGCCTGGGAAATCCCATGGGCAGAGTAGTCTAGAAGGCTACAATCCATGGGGTAGCAAAGAGATGAACATGACTGAGCGACTAGGCACAGAACAGCACAGACCTTTATACAGGGCAATAAAAGCCATAGCATCTTAAATATGAACAAACATAAACATTTGATCCAGAAATGTATGATCAGAATGATCTGATGTATTGATTCCAATAAAATTTAAATGTATATGCATAGAAATCCTTTTTGCATATGCCTAGATCAATTTTATTCACATTCACCCAAAACTGGAAAATTCCAATGTCCTTCGATGATCAGATGGATAAACTAAATTGTATGTTATATGATGGTCTGCTACTTGGCAACACAAAGGAATAAAAAGTGCTGCTACAGTCAATAACATAGAAAATTGCCTAATACTTTATGCTACTTCAGTTGAACAAGACTCAGAAGGCAGTACAACAACAATTCCATTTAAAAGCCTTTGTTGTTGTTCAGTCACTAAGTCGTGTCTGACTGTTTGCCACCCTGTGGATTGCAACATACCAGGCTTCCCAATGTCCTCCACTATCTCCTGTAGTTTGGTCAAATTCATATCCATTGAGTTAGTGATGCTACAGCCTTTATGGGAAAGCAAAACTATAGGGGCAGCAAACAAATAGCAGTTATCATAAGGCAGGTGGGCAATCACCTTTGAGCAGTAAATTACTATAATGGGTACCAACAGCTGAGAGAAGCCTGAGTTATAAATATATATTTGCCATCATCATGGTGTGTCTCACTGTGTTATGTGTAATGTTTTCATTTTACAAAGGAGCGTGACATTCATCATTACAGCGTATGTTACTGAAAACTAAAGACAACATTTTATTTCTTTAGGGACCTGAAGATAATATTAGCTAACAATATCATCAGAGAAGGCAATGGCACTCACTCCAGTACTCTTGCCTGGAAAATCCCACGGGCAGAGGAGCCTAGTAGGCTGCAGTCCATGAGGTCGCGAAGAGTCCGACACGACTGAGAGACTTCACTTTCACTTTTCACTTTCATGCATTGAAGGAAATGGCAGCCCACTGTGCAGTGTTCTTGCCTGGAGAATACCAGGGACGGCAGAGCCTGGTGGGCTGACGTCTATGGGGTCGCACAGAGGCGGACACGACTGAAGTGACTCAGCAGCAGCAGCAACAATATCATATTTAAAAAAAAAAAAAAAATTGCACATTGGTGTGGGACTATTTGTGGGCTTCCCAGATGGCTCAGTGGTAAAGAATCTGCCTGCCAATGCAGAAGACCTGGGTTCAATCCCTGGGTTAGGAAGATCCCCTAGAGAGGGAGATGGCTTACCACTCCACTATTCTTGCCTGGGAAATCCCATAGACAGAGGAGCCTGGTGAGCTACAGTCCATTGGGTGGGACTATTTTGTGATTGTTTTCTTTGCTCATAGAATGGCAAATCCTCACTCCTAGACAGCAATTTCCGTGCATCCAATTGTACCATTTTGAATAAAGTAACATTTTACTCTGTTCTTGACAGGTTATCACCTACAGGCCCCCTCTTTGAGGAGGCTCCTGGTTTCCCTTAAGTCAGCACCAGAGAATGATCAGAGACAGAAGCAAAGGTCCATTTGTGGATGCGGAGAATGAGCACTGTAGACCATTATAATATGACCTCAGTCACACACTGTTCAGCAGTGTTTTGAGAATTATTAGGCCATAACAAAGTTTCAAAAAGTAACTCAGGAAAAGCAGAACTGGTTAAAATTTTGCAGCACAGATGTAAGGTGTTTTTTTTTTTCTTTTTAATAAAAATCTGTAAATGATCTTTTCTGATGGTTGTAACAGAAAATTTAACTGACACAGTAAAGTTTGAGTACAAAAGATTTTGCTTGCCTAGGACTTTGGTTATCATAAATTTCATCATTAAACTTTTACCCTTAGAAAAAAACTTCATATAAGACAGAATGCTAATATATCAGATTCAGGGGAAAGTACACTATTTATTTGATTAGTTGTATTGGAGCAGAAACTCCACAAGAGTGCAAATCCAGCAAAGAACAGTTACCTGAAAATGGAAGATGTGAAGCAGTTATTTGATTTTTATTTTTAGTGGGTTTATTTATAATACATAGAAATTTTGGCATGATATACTGAAGTTTAATAAAAAAAATATATGTTAAAATTTAAAATATCAGTGGGAATATGAGGTTGCTATACTTTTTACAATTCATTTATTTATAATTGAAAGATAATTGCTTTACAATATTGTGTTAGTTTCTGCCATACATCAACATGAATCAACGCAGGTATACATATTCGCCTCCCTCATGAACCTCCCTCCTACATCCCATCCCATTCCACCCCTCTAGGCCACAAAGAGCACCAGATTTGAGCTCCCTAAGTCATGCAGCAAATTCCCCCTGGCTGTCTATTTTACATATGGTAGGTATATGGTTCCATGCTAACAGCTATAAGTTTGTAAGCATTTTACCAATATCTGTTTGTATTCAAAGGGGTGATATGTTGATAAAGAACTGGCTTTAGTAGTGACCTAAATGGGAAGGAAATCCCTAAAAGAGAGAATAAATATTTACGTGTAGCTGTACAGCAGAAACTAACACAATGTTGTAAAGCAAATATTCTTCAATAAAAGTTTAAAAAAAAAAAAAAAGCTAATTGCACAAAGTTCTCTGAGAGATAATATTTTGTTTTTCTGTATTGATGCTTCTCTGGGTATCCTGTAACTTGACTTTAAATAATAGGTATTCAGCTCAAACTTTTCACTCATTTTCACACTAATGTGGCTTTACTCTATTATAAAATGTCTGATTTAAGAAATTAAGCTGAATCTCAGTGAGAGAACAGAAATTATAAAATAGCAAGAAGCTCTTATTGATTGTTGGTGGAAACACAAAATGGTACAGATACTATGGAAGATAATGTGGCAGTTTCTACAAATCTAAACATAATCTTACTCTACAATTCAGTAGCTATGCCTCTTAAAATTTACCTAACTGATCCAAAAGCTTAACCACACAAAAATGCAGGAGAATGTTTATAGCAGCTTTATTCATAATGGCACAAAACTGGAAGCAACCCAGATATCTTTAATAAGTGAAAGGGTAAGCAAACTACTTTACATCCATTCAATGGAGTATTACTTGTCCATAAAAAGAAACATGCTATTAAGTCACCAAAGGACGTGAATCAACTTTAAATATATATTGGAAGTAAAAGAAACCGATCTGAAAATGATATGTGTGTGTGCTTAGTCGCTCAGTCATGTCTGACTCTTTGTGACGCCATGGACTGTAGCCCTCCAGGCTCCTCTGTCCATGGGATTCTCCAGGCAAGAATACTGGAATGGGTTGCCAAGCCCTCCTCTAGGAGATCTTCCCAACACAGGGATCGAACCCAGATCGCCTTCATTGCAGGCAGATTCTTTACCATCTAAGCCACCAGGGAAGCCACTACACTGTGTAATTCCAATTGATATTCTGGAAAAGGTAAATCTGTTTTAAAAACTCAGCAGCTGCCAAAGGGTAAGGAGAGGAATGGCGGTGGTGGTGGTTTAGTCGCAAGTCGTGTCCGACTCTTATGACCCCATGGACTGTAGCCTGCCAGGCTCCTCTGTCCATGGGATTTTCCAGGCAAGAATACTGGAGAGGATTGCCATTTCCTTCTTCAGGGATCTTCCTGACTCAGGAATCGAACCTGGGTCTCCTGTATTACAGGCAGTTTCTTTACCAACTCCACTCTGAGGGAAGCCCATGAAGAGGGAAATTCTGTTTTAATGGGTAAGGTACATGGATATTTTTTCAGGCAGAGTTGTAACTATTCTGTATGACACTATAATAGTAGATGAAGAATGTGAATTTGTCCGAACTAATAGAATTTTGCAGCATAAAGATGAACCTTAACTGGTGGTGGAGGTTTAGTCACTCAGTCGTGTCCGACTCTTTGTGACTGCATGGACTGTAGCCCACCCAGGCTCCTCCATCCATGGGATTCTTCAGGCAAGAATCCTGGAGTAGGTTGCCATTTCCTTCTCCAGTGAACCTGAATACATGCAGTTAAAGTTATTTAGGAAATCAAGGAAGACAGTTTGGAATATGAAATGTGACAACATAGTGTAACAATGTAATTTGTGTCCAGTGGATGGTGGGGGCCAGGTTTCACGATGTTGGAGCGGAGGTTATAGATAAGCAAAAGGAAGAGGTACGGCATGTCCCAGGTGGTAATGGTTTGGAGTGGGCCTCATCAGTGTGAACACATATGAACTTAGTATAGCTACAGATGTTTTGCGGTTGTCATTCAGCCACTAAGTCATGTCCGGCTGTAACCCCATGGGCTGCAGCACACCAGGCTCCCCGTCCTTCACTATCTCCTGGAGTTTGCTTAAATTCATGTCCCTTGAGCTATCCAAGGGATAAGTATGAGCTATCCAACCATCTCATCCTCTGCTACCCGCTTCTCCTTTTGCCTTCAGTCTTTTCCAGCATCAGGGTCTTTTCTAATGAGTTGGTGCTTCTCATCAGGTGGCCAAAGTATTGAAGCTTCAGCTTCAGCATCAGTCCTTACAATGAATATTTAGGGTTTATTTCCTTTGGGATTGACTACTTTGCTTTCCTTGAAGTCCAAGGTCCAGAATCACAATTTGAAAGCATCAATTCTTCAGCTCTCAACCTTCTTTATGGACCAACTCTCACATCCATACATGACTACTGGAAAAATCATTGACTACACACACCTTTGGTGGCAAAGTAATGTCTCTGCTTTTTAATATGCTGACTAGGTTTGTCTTAGCTTTCCTTCCAAGGAGCAAGCATATTTTAAATTCATGGCTGCAGTCACCATACCCAGTGATTTTGGATTCCAAGAAAATAAAATATGTCACTGTTTTCAGTTTTATCCCATCTATCTGCCAGGAAGTGATGGGACTGGATGTCACGATCCTAGTTTTTTGAATGATGAGTTTTAAGCTAGTTCTTTTTACTTCCCTCTTTCACCTTCATCAAAAGTCTCTTTAGTTCATCTTCATTTTCTGCCATTAGGGTTTGTTATCTGCATATCTGAGGTGATTGTTATTTCTTCCAGTCATCTCAATTCCAGATTGTGATTCATCCAGCACTGCATTTTACATGATATTTTCTGCATGTAAATTAAATAAGCAGCATGACAATACACAGCCTTGTCATACTCCTTTCCCAATTTTGAGTCAGTCCTGAATATTCATTGGAAGGACTGAAGCTGAAGCTGAAATTCCAATACTTTGGCTACCTGATGTGAAGAACTGACTCCTTAGAAAAGACCCTGATGCCAGGAAAGATTGAAGTCAGGAAGAGAAGGGGATGACAGAGGATGAGATGGTTGGATGGCATCACCAACTCGTTGGACATGAGTTTGAGCAGGCTCCAGGAGTTGGTGATGGATAGGGAGGCCTGGCATGCTGCTGTCCATGGAGTCACAAAGATTCAGACATGACTGAGTGACTGAACTGAATTGAATCCATTTCTTATCAGTGAGTCCTTGAGTTGTGCCCAGGCTTGTTCTGCAGCCATGTTTTTACACACCCTATCACTTCCTGAGCTATTACTGAGACCATTCTTCCAGAGGGACCCCCATCTATCAGTCAGCACAGACTTTAATGCAATGATTTGCAGACAAGTTATCTCAGTTTTCTTTTACTTATGGAGATGGAAGTCAAGTAGGCAATATATTTTGCCTTTGCTTTTAGGAGAAAATTTTTTCTGGATATAGAATTCCATGCCTGGTCACATTGACATATTACTAAAATTAAAAAAAAATATTTTAGTAAATGTCTAATAGAGGAAGCTATATTCTCAAATAAGCCAGCAATTACAACTAAGAAAAAATAGCTCTTTTTGATATTTCAAGATTTAGACTATGAAAGCTAGAATTTATTTTTCAGTCAAGAGCTATGCAATCACATTGTTAAAATAAACTTGTCCTATAAAATCACTTTGAGCAAAACTTTAGAAATTAATTTGATTATTGTGTTTGTGTCAAAAAATTGAGTTATATTCAGTTATGTATGAATTTTTTTCTTTAATCATGCTTAGAGATATTTTAGTTATGGCTTATATGAAATAATTTAATGTTCCAGGAAACTAGAAACATGTGTATTAGCTTGATAATTTGCTTTTTCAGAGCAAATTACTTAAACACTTTTTTTTGCTGCTATTTAAAGTTGAATTAAGAAGTAATAAAATTTCCATTTAATTTTTAAAAAGTTATTTTATGCAAAATAGCTTTATTCCATACAAAATTCTATTAAAAAATCTCATCAGAGCAGAATTTAACTTTTCATATGAGTGCATTAGGTCCTACATAGAGAACTGACCCAAAGTTATATGTTATGAATTTATAACATTCTTTTGAATTGAAACTATTGTACCAAGAAAAAGGAAAATAATAGAACTTTGTGTTAGTCAGAACTCTTGGTTTCCCACACAAAAATCCAAATTAATCCTAACCTTACATTAAAAAAAAAAATGAATCCGTTTGCTCACCTGAATATATTAGGAGAAATCATGGGGGAATTTAACCTTAGGGATGGTTGAAACCCATGTGCCTAGACATTGTAAATATCCCTTCCTTCTTTTTTCATCTCTACCTCTTTCTTCATGTTGCCTCCTGGCTCTCCTAAAGGTGGGCTTATCTCTTGACAGCTTTTAAACCAGAGAGGTGTCTTATCTACATATCTAATGAGAAAAATGTCCAGGAAAAATTTTAATGTCTCATGTCATCATCTCTGGACCAATCACTGTGATGTGAGTGGAGTATTAAGATTGTTCCCAATTTGGCCAGAGGTCTACTTCTGAAATCAGGGGTGGACTGGCAAACCAAAACAAAATCACTTGGTAAGAGCAAGCTAGAAGGAAGGCTTGTATCTGAATAACCAGAGAAAAAGTGCAGCCATATTGTACATAATAACTACCAGTTTTTTATATTTTGCACTGAGAATTATTCCATGGCAGAAATCTTATTCTTACAGTTGAAGATAGTTTTATGAGAGCTTGAACTCATTTAAAATGACTAACTTCAATACGACCCCATGGACTGTAGCCAGCCAGGCTCCTCTGTCCATGGAGTTCTCCAGGGAAGAAAACTGGAGTGACTAGCCATTCCCTTCAGGGAAGCTTCCTCTGACCCAGGGTTCGAACCCATGTCTCCTGCATTGCAGGCAGATTCTTTACCATTTGAGCCACCAGAGGACCTTTAGGAATAGGCATAATATCACACTAGTGCTAGAGTTCAAGCATTTCATGTTTTTCTATTTTTTATCTTCTTCTCACAAGTATCTTTTTTTCCCTATTATCATGATAAATCTCAAGGAAAAACTAGAAAATTCATTATATGTCACTAAACATTGACTATAATGATCAATAATGAACTAACATCCCGCTACACCTGGTCCTAGCTTGCAAAAGCACTTAGGTAGACATCTGTAGGTCCTCCTTAAGCCGTATCATTTTATGATGTCTTCCCACTTTTGTCTGCTTCTGAGACAAAAGTCATGAAGCATCACAAATGGGCATTTTCCCCATCATCTCATTTTTCAGGCACAGAAATGTGAAGGGGGTAAAGAGGAGAGGCTGTGCTGGGGAGGTAAGGTAACAAAGCCCTAAAGGTAACATCCAGCAGCAGTAGGTGGAGGACTGATGCAGTGAAATTGTGAGGTGAAATTGCTCAGTTAAGTCCGACTCTGTGATCCCATGAACTGTAGCCTACCAGACTCCTCAGACCATGGAACTTTCCAGGCAAGAGTACTGAAGTGGGTTGCCATTTCCTGATGCAAAGGAGCTGCAAAGACCTTATGCCACCCTCCTAGGATCTCCCAGAGAAACGCTACTCTCAAGGTCAGGTCACCTCAAACAATGACCCACCACATGGAGTGCTGTTTTGAAAAGACCTTCAAGGATGTCCACGGACAGAAGCCTATGAAATGGATTAAGTGGGGCTGGCATCTCTGATGGTTCCGTTCAGCTCAGTCATGTCTGATTCTTTGTGACCCCATGGACTGCAACACACCAGGACTCCCTGTCCATCACCAACTTCAGAAGTTCACTCAAACTCATGTCCATTGAGTCGGTGATGCCATCCAACCATCTCATCCTCTGTCATCCCCTGCTCCTCCTGCCTTCAATCTTTCCTAGCATCAGGGTCTTTTCAAATGAGTCAGTTTTTCACATCAGGTGGCAAAAATATTGGACTTTCAACTTCAACATCAGTCCTTCCAATGAATATTCAGAGTTGATTTCCTTTAGGATGGACTGATTGGATCTCCTTGCAGTCCAAGTGACTCTCAAGAGTCTTCTCCAACACCACAGGTCAAAAGCATAAATTCCTTTGGCACTCAGCTCTCTTTATAGTCCAACTCTTACATCCATACATGACTACTGGAAAAAACATAGATGGTATTTTTCTACAAACTTGCTTTACATGGTGCAAAATTTCACTAACATTATTTTGGAGCTTACATATGCTGATACAAGTTTATAAGAGCTAGAATATAGTATACACCAGGGACTTTTGTAATGAAAAGGGGCAATTTCCTATGCCAAAAATATGTACAGTAGGAAAAATGGCTGGAGTAACTCAGTCTGCAGGTTACCAGTACTGAATATTTCTATTTAAATCTGAAATATGTTTCTGTAGCATAAGTTTATTAATTTCAGATGTAAAAGATTTCTACTTAAAATAAAATTTTAAATGAGGAGAATATATTTTTCACAAGAAGCTGTTCACTTATTCATACAGGCTTAAAGCAGTGGGGAAAAAAAGTTGCAGACACTACAAATATATGAGCAGAATGGAATATGAATTCATTTTTAGCATCCTATATTATAGCTGTGGTTTATAGAACTTTATTTCAAAGATCAGAGAAATCAGACTTAACTTCCCCTTCTATGTTATCTTAATGTGCATGTTTTTTTATCATCACTCTATAAAGTGAGATTAAAAAGGGCATTGGGATTTCTATATATTTATATCTGAACAAGCACATTAATAGTCTTTGTATGTAAAGCAATAAATAGGAATAAAGTTGTAAAAAATAACCAATATGGGTCTAAATATCTAGTATATAAAATTATGTATACCTTCATAAACATGTGCAAATGTGTAACTCAACCATAAAGTATACAGAATGCTATTCTAACTGCCCGCCAGAACACTTCAACTAGCATTCACCTAAGAGTTTTAAATAAGGAAATTCACAAAAAGTAATAAGTTAATATAAGTGTTTAACATAAGCCTAAATTCAGAATTATTTAATATGATATTCTTATTGGGAGCTTAGTAAATATTAAGGGCTTTACATACATCAGCTTATTTTATCCTCATTTCAAAGGAGATTTCCATTTTAATCCTCTATTCTGAGAAAAGGAAATGGAAGTTTAAATAGACTAAACAATTTCCCCAACATAAAGTAAAATCAAAATTATGCGTGGCTCTGAATCTACATTTTCCTAATTCCAAAGTTGATGTTTTTAGACTTTCATTGTAGATGTTTCTACTACCTGTATTCTGTTCATGCTTGATTATCACATAGCATAAGATATGCCTGTGGAACCCTTATTTTAAAATGAATCTGACTTCGGAAGTCTCAAGATGCAGTTTGTCTGTCTCTTTCTAAAATATTCAGTACCAATATCTAAGAATGGTTTTAGTTCCATTTTGTCATTTAATTATTTAACCAAATTTTGTTAAACTCCAACTATGTCCCAAGTGCTGTTTTAAGTACAGTTGATATAGGAGGAAAAAAATTAAAGAGACAAAAATCTGTCCAGGCCCTCATGAAGGTGATATTCTTCAGGACAGAGATCGGTAATAATTTAAAAAGCACCTCTATCTACCTATGTCATTTTATTATTTTTATTTTTTTGATTATTTTATTGGAATATACTTGCTTTACCGTGTTGCATTAGTTCCTGCTGTACAATGAAGTGAATCAGCCATATGTAAACGTATGCCCCGTCCCTTGCGGACTTCCTCCCCGTCCAGGTGACCACAGAGCACTGTGCAGAGTTCCCTGGGGTCCTCACCAGGTTCTCAGTAGTTGTCCATTTTACACACAGTATTAATAGGTCTGTATGTCAATCCCAACCTCTCAAGTCATTCCCTCCCCTCTTTTTCCTCTTGGTATCCATACAGTTGTTCTCTATGTCTGTGTCTATTGTTGCTTTGCAAATAAGTTCATCTATACCACTTTTCTAGGTTCCATATATATGTGTTAATATACAATATTTGTTTTTCTTTCTGACTTACTTCAGTCCATATGACAGTCTCTGTCCACCCATGTCTCTGCAAATGGCACGAGTTCATTCCATTTTGTGGCTAATATTCCATTGTATATATGCACCACTTCTTTCTTACCCAGTCCTCTATTGGACATTCAAGTTGCTCACATGTCCTGGATATTGTAAACAGTGCTGCACTGAGCACTGGGATACATATGCCTTTTTGAATGATAGTTTTCTCTGTGTTATCTGTGTCATTTTAAATGGTGACAAATTTCATGGAGAAAAATTTTAAAACTTAAATGGCAATAAAATGAAAGAGTAACAGTCTATATTATGATTACCATTTGAAATAGAACATTTGGAGAAGTCCTCACTAAGTAGGTGAACAAGTTACTCCTGTGTCACTGGAAGGGAACCAGGTGGTATCTGAGTATTCTTGGGAAGGACTGAGAATATAAAGATGGAAATGTGTCTGGAGGGTTCAACGAAGAGGTTGAGAGAAGTGTCCTTGTTGCTTTTTGTTTTAGGAGAAAAATATTACTTTATTTCTTCTAACATTAGAAAAATTGATGATGCAGGAGGGACTAAGGGGGATTGCAGGAGGAAGTTCCTTGGATAAGTAGGAAGACACGGGACCTGGTTCCAGAGTGACAATCCTGCCTTTCCTGGGAATATAGGCAGTCTGTTCATGAAGAGTCTAACAGAAGGTAGGGTGGGCATAGAAAAGTAAACAGATGGGGCAGTAGAAACTGGAAAGTTATCTCCCCTGGTTGCTTCAGTTTTCTTGATAACTTTGAAAGTGAGGTCTTTGGTTTTAAGGACAGAAGAAGAGGTCTTGAGTAGATGAAATCTATGTGAAATCAACATACAAAAACAGAGTATGAAGCAAGAAGATGAGATAATGTGATCATTTGCTAGCACTGGGTCCACGGAGAGTCAGAGATATGAATGAGCAGACCTCCACAGTGAGGTGATGACATACAGGAAGTCCAGTCCAATACACACGAACCCTCAACTTGTGAACTTTCAAAGATGCAAACATGCCTGCACTTGCATGTTCAAGCATGTAAGTTAGCTCACGTGTCTGCTGCATTGTCTGCAGGAGGTTGTACTTTTGTGTGCCCTACAGTCCTATAGAGAGGACAGCAGTTCAGTGTCTTTATTTCAAGCCCAGGGTGTCCGACTGAAATCAAGCCTAATAGCAGCAGTATAGAGCCAGCTGTGCTGGGTACCCAGGCTCACTTCTTTGGATTTACAAGTAAACCAAACTTATGAATGCTTTCTTATGAACACACTCTTGGAGCAGAATTTGTTTGTGTGTAGGGGACTTACTGTGTCTTTTTCCAGTCGTATTCTACTGTGTTCCTTATCAGATTCTACATATTCTCTCTAGATAATAGGAAAGAAAGATTTGCTCACTGGCTTTGCCAGAACCACTTGATTCCCCCAAAGAAAAACTACTGTTTCTAGACAGGCTATGGCTTAACCACAGCCATAATTTAGAGAGCAAAATCTCAGGCCATTTTGTAGTCCTGTTGCTCTGTTTGATGGAGAAAACACGACCACTAACTCTTCTTCCAGCTCTGTACTACATTCAGGTTCAGGCAAAACTTTCAGGATTGTACTTAACTGACTTAAATATATAATATGATATTTCTTCACATAAGTGCATTTTAATTTCAAGTTTAATAACTTGGAGCATGTTTGTTTTATATTTGTCAAGAACACTTCTTGAGGTTTTGCTTGAGTCCACACTCTAATATAGTGAAAATGGTGATTTCTCAGAACAAAAGCCAGAAACAGGGAGCCAGTAGGAATGACAGGAACAGGAATCTAATCCACAGTCATAAAATGGGAGTGAATGCTATGATTTGTAAGCAACATGGATTTCTTTCCCATACATCTATTTAAAACTCAAAAATTTCAATCAACATCTCTGTATCCATCATTGGAGACAACATAAAAAACTTGCCAAGAAGTCCATCACTTAGGACCTGCATTTTTGACTGCACAAGCAATTCAAGGCTCTTAAGGAAATTACTTAAGGAGATAAAACATTTCACTTTTGGGGGCTGAGATTTTGAATAAGAACCATAAAATAGAGATACTGTTATCTTTTGATGTTCCCAAATTACACTAGAAGCATAAAACTATGTTCAACAACTATTTTAACTTCAATTAGAAGTTGCAGTATTTTCCATTCTGGGGTTTTATTTTTGGTTGAAACCATAGTTGAAGGACTGTGTCTGTCAAGAGCTCCTGGTGGGAAAGCCACCCATTAAGTGAAATTCTTGACATTTGACCATCTGGGATTCTTTCCTGATGGATTAGCTTTCTGAAACCTGTGTAATGTTGTCATTTATTCCATGTTTTCTTGAGGGGAAATACTAATGTGTGCACCTCTCTCTTTCTATTAATATATATATATATGTGTGTGTGTGTGTGTGTGTGTGTGTGTGGTGTGTGTGTGTGTGTGTGTGTGTGTGTATTTAACATAGCCTTTTCACTTTCAGTCATAAATTCATAAAACCTCTTTTTTTTGTCACAAAAACTGAAAGGTCAGGGACATGGCTCAACAACATTATAATAATGTTATTATAAGAGAGGCTTCCCTCATGTCTCAGTAGGTAAACAATCCATCTGCCAATGCAGGAGACACAGGAGATGTGGGTTTGATCTCTGGGTCAAGAAGATCACTTGAAGAGGGAAATGGCAAGCCGCTTCAGTATTCTTGCCTGGAGAATCCCATGGACAGAGGATCCTGGTGGGATACAGTCCATGGGGTCACACAAGGAGTCAGACATGACTGAGCACACACTATTATAATATAATAGATCAGTCAGACCCTGCAAGTTTTCAGATACTGAATGTCTTGACCATGAGACATACCCTTGGCTCACTTCCATTGTCCTTTTGTTCTAAGGGAAGATTGCAGCTATATTACCATTCAGCTATGTATTGACTCTGTCTTTATATATTTTCCTAACCAGTTTTTCATAGAGCACAAAAATTGACACGTGCCTCATTGAAAAGAAGAAAAAATGTCTATAAAATGTTAACACAGCATTATGATACAATCCTCAAACTATAAGGAAATAAAGCCTCTAATAATTATAGTTTTGAATTTTAAATGTTCTGTAATTTATGAATACCTGCTACAGAATTAATCTCACATAATCTCATGTATATTTCAGGAAGACTAGATAAAGCTATGACACAGAAATTATACAGATATTTTAACCCTTAATTTGCAAAGTAAGGTTTTATATGGTTGGGTGTAATTGTTAATGTTTCAAAAGAAATTTGTTGTGATGTATATGAATCCCAAAGTAATTTTCATAAATGCTTTTAATAAAAATATGGAAAGTTTGTGTTAGTACTATATAGTATCAATTACATCATTATGTTTACTACATCTGAGTCAATAAAATAATTGTATTGTTGTATTTATATAATATTATTATGGGCTTCCCTGATAGCTCAGACAGTAAAAGAATCTGCCTGTAATGCAGGAGACACAGGTTTGATCCCTCAGTCAGAAAGATTACCTGGAGAAGGGAATGGCAACTCACTCCAATATTCTTGCCTGGAGAATCCCATGGACAAAGGATATCCAAGTCAATAAAATCATTATATTTTCATATTTACAATTATATCATTATAGTAAGTTATATTCAGTGTCAGTTCTTAAATGCTCTCAATTTCATTTCCTAGATAAAAAAATCTGATAAAACTTAAAAACCATTATAATATATGATGATTCATAGAATTCTTAATAGACCAACACAATGTGTATATCAGAGTGATAGCCAGTTCTATATATAGCATAGACATTTCTGCATATTTCCCAGAAATACATGGAAGAGTGGCATTTAGCATAAAGCTTGATGGTAATTAGTTCTGTTAGATTGTTGGGTTGACACCTCTGGAAGAACAATTTAAAAACTAACATTAAGACTAACAGTTTAAAATTAACTCCCTGTACAGATCTTTCTCCCCTTGTTTCTCGATCTCTCCCTTCTTTCCTTACTTCTTTCTTTCCTTACCTCCTTCCTGTCTTCCTCCCTCCTTCCTTCCTGTAATAAAAGTGTTCAAATTTTCTCTGGCTCCCATTCAATCAGTACTCAAAGAAACTTGTTGTTGCCACTACCTGATAACTGCATCTTTAAGTTTACAATTTGGCATCTTTTGGATTACTTAGGCTTGCCTTTCCCTCCTTCCTCATCTTGTCTCTGCTCTGAGTGGTACCTAGATATAGAGCAAACCAGGCTATAATATAGCGGCCAAAGAGCGTCCTCAGACACATCCTTTCCCCTCAAACCTCATGGCCTTTTGCTGAAGGTGGAGCTGATGGCACAGAACTTTCTGACATAGATTGGTTTCATTGCTTCTGTCGTTCCCTCCACAGCCTTTGGTGATAAAGTCCTTTTATGTCATACTCAGCTCTCTTCAAGTTTCAGACTCTGTGAATCATCTGTTCAACTCAAGGACATGTGTGGGAAAGACTTGGTCTTGCCCAGTTTAAACTTGAGTGGGAATGAGCTCCTTTTTGATTGTCTCACAGCTTGAAGATGCCCTGCCTGTGAGTCCAACCTGAGACCGCTGTCCACATTCAGGCTGGGAATCTCCTGGGAAGCCTCCCCCTGGAGTTCCAGAAGCAAAGTGGGAAAGCACCTCTCTATTTTCAGATCCCCTTCATTGTGTCTGGGTCCTGTTACCTGCTCCCATGCATGACACACCTCTCAAGTTGAAGGATTCAGGACTCATCTAACTCTAGTTGTGTGTACTTAATTCTCTCTAGGACCTCTGTGTAGTCTAGGAATAATTTTTATCCTTTTTGTTTGATGGGAAACTCGGATACATTGCTCATACCCCTTGCCACATACTATTGTAAATTCTGATAATCTCAATGCTTCCAATGGTAATTATTTGAAATCTACACATGTATTATCCATTTATAACTTCCCAGTTGGCACAGTGGTAAAGAATCTGCCTATCAATGTAGGAGACAAGAAACTCAGGTTCCACCCCTGGGTTGGGAAGATCTCCTAGAGAAAGAAATGACAACCCATTCCAATATTCTTGCTTGGGCAATCCCATGGACAGGGGAGCCTGGTGGGCTATAGTCCATGGAGTTGCAAAGAGTCGGACATGATTGAGCAGGCATGCACATTCTCCATTTAGGGACTCTGGGTTCTTGAAACTTACAATATCTGTTTCAGAACTGTTTTCTTAGAATTGGAAACCAACACTGCCTTCTGATTTAAATTTATTTTCAATTACTTTTAAATATAAAAGTTTTCTATTACATTTTATAAAGATACTTTTGGCTCACCAATCAAATAAAGATCATTTTTGTTTTGATCAAAAATTCTCTTTTTAAACCAGTTAAAGAGTTTTAAGTTTACTTTCTGGCTAGTTGTTTTAAATAAAACTTTTCTAGAAAGCAATGTTTGGAAGTATCCTAAAAAATATAACCTGCTATGTACTGCTATTTTGTCTTCTGCAGTGAAAAATAAGCTTTCTTTGACCACACATTGTAGTTTTTATTATGAATTTAGATTACATATGCTGGTATTTCCTTCTGTTTCCAATCCTAAACCCACTACAATCCTAAAGAGAGATAAAGAATCTTTGTAAGATGGATATTTCACATACAGTGGTCCCCAAACTTTGCCGTGAAAGCACAAAAGAGAAAGTTTTAGTTGCTCAATCCTGTCCGACTTTTTGTGACCCTAGGGGCTATAGCCCCCCAGGCTCCTCTGTCCATGGAATTCTCCAGACAGGATTACTGGAGTGGGTAAGCCATTCCCTTCTTCAGGGAATCATCCCAACCCAGGCAAAAATTTACCTCAAATTAGAGTTCTGCCTTACATAATACGTCTTCTAATGAAACGACTTAGAATGCTTGGTTTCCAACTCTTCCAGTTTATTTCCAGTGATGTCTGAACTTTTTACAGCCTTCATTTGAAGGAAGAAGATCAGTCATACAAAGCAACAACAAGATTCCAAAACTTTCTCAGTGATTTTAGTTGTTTTTTGCTGACCATTAACATGAAAACATATTAAAGCTGAGTCAGGCCTGTAGAGAAGTTAAAAAGCATTAGAATCATAAAAGTATATAGCACTATATCCAGTCTCCTGGGATAAACCATAATGGAAAAGAATATTTAAAAAGAACACATATACGTGTAAAACTGAGTCACTGGGCTATACAGCAGAGATTGGCACAACATTGCAAATGAACTATACTTCAATAATTTTTTTAAAAATCTGCATTTTTTCCCATTAATATATCTTTCATAGTCAAAGGGTACACATTTTCTAGACAAGTAAATATAATTTATTGCTCAAAACCAAAAAAGAAAATTGTGTGACTTACTTTATTTTGATATTTGCTTTATTGTGGTGACCTGGAAACAAACAGTATCTCAGCAGTATGTCTGTGTTAGAGATTACACACATACTACATTCATGTACACTTACAGTATAGTATTAGACCTAGATATTTCATGAAACATACTGTAGACATGCACACACACACACACACACACACACACACGTTCCTCAGGCAATCCCAGGTGGCTCAGTGATAAAGAACCGACCTAGAGGTGAGTTTGATCACTGGGTCAGGAAGGTACCCTGGAGGAGGGCATGGCAACCCACTCTAGTATTCTTGCCTGGAGAATCACATGGACAAAGGAGCCGGGTGGGCACAGCCCATGGGGTCACAAAGAGTTGAACTCGAATGAGTGACTAAGCACATGGACACTAGAATCTGGAAGGTATGTAAATTGCTTCTGTCACTCAAAATAAGGTCCAGTGAATTAAATTCTTCAGATCTTTTCAAGAATAAGAGCTGACAAGATGGAGTAGTTTTCTGGTCTCCTTTTATCATGATTGTCAAGACAATTATATAGTACTTGGTTTGCTTCCCAAGCATAATTACTTTTGTAAAACTATAGAATTACAAAGCAAAATATTTGAGTTGTTACAGAAGAGAATAGGTTTTTGAGATACTGAAGACTTAAATATGCTTTACTTCTGTGTTTACATGTTGCATGTGTGTGTATGTTATAGTGATTTTATGATTGCTGGTTTCTCTTTAATCCAACAAAGACTAAGTGGAGGCATATGCTTTTATCCAACAATGCTTTTCTAATACATTGTAAGGATGGCCCATTCCCTTTCTTACAGAGCCTGATGGTTTAAGCTCCTAACTTTCAATTACATAAAGAAATACATCTTCACTCTGTCTTTTAAAAAGTGATTGCTTCTTTTATGACATGCTGAATGCCTGTGGTTTGATAGGGATATAAACCATATATTATTTCTCCATAAGCTAGTAAATATAGCAGATATTCTTCATACTCTTTAGGTTGCCTGTAAATCACCAGGCCCTTAATGTCAGTCTACATGTAAGTGAGTAAAAACGGTTGACATCCAATTAACACAGGCTTTTACAGGTTTAATGATCAGTAATAAATTGAAATCCCTTCTTTGGCACTTTTAAGGAAAGTGTAATAATAAGTGGAATGAGCTAGAGGGAATGTTGTGCCATTGATTCATAATAAATTATTTCTAAATTATTTGTTTTCAGACAGGAGGAATTTGCTTTGCAATGAAAGCCATCAGTTATTTAAACATTTCTGTCTGTTGTAAAGCCAAATAATAAAGCAGAAATCTTTATACTATAAAAGAAAATCACAGAGTTCAAGTCTGGACTTGCTATTTTAATTGATTTTATTTTCAGTCATTCAATTTGCAGCTGTTTCTTGATTCCACTTTATTATTTTACTGCCAGTATACAGAAGGTTTCATGTTGTCAAGGTAACATCAGAGATTTTTATGAAATTTAACAGTGAAGTTTTAATTACCAAGTAAACATTTTGCATAAAAATCATTTTCTCAAATTCTATTCTTATTTAAAAATGTGTTTGCAAAATGGTAGCTTAAAGGGTTTATATTGCTCGTGTGGATTGATATAAACTATTATAAGTAACTTCAATATAGCAATAATTAATTCATCTTTTTTGTGTATAATGTAGCATTTTGAAATGATAGTAGCCAATTACACTCATCCCATAGATAAGTGATTTTGAAAGTCATTTAGTGTATATTTGATGGTAGCATGCCTGAAGTTTCCATAATTGTTTTATTATTTGAAATGATTGTGGTAATTTTCTTAGAGAGATGTTTCTCTAAGAATTGAGTCTTCATCATTTTTGTCTTCCTTCCCTTTTAAACTTTGCATCTTGTGTATAAGTATTCAAATGTATAAGTTTTTCAGTTTTAGGTACTTTGAAACAATCATAATATGAATAATGCCTTGGTCATCATCATCTGTATTATCATTAAATGAGGTACATACTCATTAAAATTTAATAAATTTTAAAAAGGACTTTTATTGTCTCACAAATTACCAAAATTAATTACATGTGGATTATAACTCTGAAAGAGAAAACAAAAATTACAGAAAAAAAAATATGTAATAGGATTTTAATGAAGTTGGAGTAGAAAAAAAATGTTTGCATGCATGCTAAGTCACTTCAGTTGTGTCTGACTCTTTGTGACCCTGTGGACTCTAATCTGCCAGGCCCCTTTGTCCTTGGGATTTTCCAGGCAAGAATACTGGAGTGGGTTGCCATGTCCTCCTCTAGGGAATCTTCCTGATCCAGGGATTGAAACTGCATCTCTTGCTTCTCCTGTGTTGGTAGTCAGGTTCTTTACCACTAGCATCACCTGAGAAAAAAATGCTTGAAGGATACCAGAAGAATGATAAATAAAAAAACGTAAGTTATAAGTTGAATTTCATTAAAATTAAAAATCTCTGTTCACCAGAAGATATATATATATATACACATACACATATATATACACATACACATGCACAGATATACATATGTACATATATATACATATATGTATACATATGTGTGTGTATATATATATATGTGTGTATGTATGTATGTATGTATATACTTTGTGGGGGGGTGCTCCAAAATCACTGCAGGTGGTGACTGCGGCTATGAAATAAAAAGACGCTTACTCCTTGGAATGAAAGTTATGACCAAACTAGATAGCATACTAAAATGCAGAGACATTACTTTGCCAACAAAGGTCCATCTAGTCAAGGCTATGGTTTTTCCAGTGGTCACGTATGGATGTGAGAGTTGGACCATAAAGAAAGCTGAGTGCAGAAGAATTCATGCTTTTGAACTATGGTGTTGGAGAAGACTCCTGAGAGTCCCTTGGACTGTGAGGAGATCCAACCAGTCCATCCTAAAGGAGATCAGTCCTGGATGTTCATTGGAAGGACTGATGCTGAAGCTGAAACTCCAATACTTGGCCATCTGATGGGAAGAGCTGACTCATTTGAAAAGATCCTGATACTGGGAGGAATTGGAGGCAGGAGGAGAAGGGGACAGCAGAGGATGAGATGGTTGGATGGCATCACCCACTCAATAGACATGAGTTTAGGTAAACTCCGGGAGTTGGTGATGGACAAGGAGGCCTGGTGTGCTGCAGTCCACAGGATTGCAAAGAGTTGGTCACGACTGAGCGACTGAACTGAAAAGATATACAAAGTCAAGAGATAAAATAGGCTTGGAAAAGGGATAAGTCTTTTTAAATACAAAGAGAGATTAGAGAGAGAGATGAGGAGAGACATCAAGGTATCATATCTTATGCTCAGGATGTATGAAGACTGTGATAAGCAAAGAGTCCAGCTGAAATAGGAAGAATAAGAAACAAGGAAAACAATCAGCCCTAGAGTTCAGCTGCTGTCAGTTTCTGGCTGTCTCAGCACTGTTAGGAAGGATACAGGATTATCCTGCTTGTTCAGTCACTAAGTCATGTCCAACGCTTCACTGCCGCCTGGATTGCAGCACACCAGGATTCCCTGTCCTTCACTATCACCCATAGTTTGCTCAAATTCATGACCATTGAGTCAGGGATGCCATCCAACTAACTCATCCTCTGCCATCCCCTTCTCTTTTTGCCTTCAGCCTTTCCCAGCATCAGGGTCTTTTCCAATAAGTCATCTCATATGAGATGGCCCACGTATTGGTGCTTAAGCTTCAGAATCAGTCCTTCCGATGAATATTCAAGGTTGATTTATTTTACGATTGACTGGTTTGATCTTGCTGTCCAAGGGACTCTCAAGAGTCTTCTCAAGCGCCACAGCTTGAAAGCATCAATTCTTGGGAACTCAGCCTTCTTTATGGGCCAGCTCTTATATCCTTACATGACTACTGGAAAAACCATAGCTTTGACTATGTAGACCTTTGTCAGCAAAATGATATGCAAAGCACAAAAAGAGTAGTACCATCCTCTCCTTGTCTCCACGAGTGCCTGCTGATAATTTGTTTCTCTGGACCTCCCAGATTTTGTCCAGCAGACCAAATCACTAAATTATCCCTGCTTTATGATAACACCTAGGCCAGAACAAGCTCTTTTCTTGAACATAGAAGAACTCAGGCCTGAAAGCTATGAGGAAATTCTACTAACCGTATTTTGTTGAGAGGCCTCTTAGGAGCTGGCTTCTCCTTACTGCAGTGAATAAAAATCCCAAGTATGTTTGATAACAAAAGTCCTCCTAGTAATCTTTAACTGATGGGCAACAGTAATACATAGGCAATTTAAAAAGCAAGCATATTACAATGAGCATAGAAACACATGCTGAGTATCATTATTTTGCAATTACCCTCTGTTTCTGTCACAGATCTGTTCTATCTATAGTTATTTTTGTTTTTTCCCCCCTTATTGTCTGTTTTTAGGACTCTACATTTAAGTGAGGTCATTTAATATTTGTATTTTCATACAATACTTGATTTATTTCACTTAGAATAATGCCCTCAAGGTCCATCTATGTTGTCACATATACAGTGGTTCCTCCTTTTTGGTTGAGTACTGTTCCATTTCATATATGTCACATCTTCTTTATCCATTCATCTCTTGATGAACACTTAGGTTGTTTCCATATCTTGGCTGTTGTAAGTAAAGTTACAATGAACTTGACAGTGCAGATATCTTTAGTAGATAGAGATTTTATTTTGTTTTATTTTTTATTTATTTTAATTGGAAGCTAATTACTTTACAATATTGTAGTGGTTTTTGCCATACATTGACATGAATCAGCCATGGGAATACATGTGTTCCCCATCCTGAACCCCCCTCTCACCTCCCTCCCCATTCCATCCCTCAGGGTCATCCCAGTGCACCAGCCCTAGGCACCCTGTCTCATGCATCAAACCTGGACTGGCATTCTGTTTCACATATGGTAATATACATGTTTCAATGCTGTTCTCTCAAATCATCCCACCCTTCCCTTCTCCCACAGAGTCCAAAAGACTGTTTTATACATCTGTGTCTTTTTTGCTGTCTTGCATATAGGGTCATCATTACTATCTTTCTAAATTCCATATATATGCGTTAGTATACTGTATTAGTGTTTTTCTTTCTGACTTACTTCACTCTCCATATTAGGCTCCAGTTTCATCCACTTCATTAGAACTGATTCAAATGCATTCTTTTTAATAGCTGAGTAATATTCCACTGTGTATATGTGCCACTTATCCATTCATTGGCCAATGGATATCTAGGTTGCTTCCATGTCTGTGGTGAACATTGGGGTACACACGTCTCTTTCAATTCTGGTTTCCTCAGTGTGTATGCTCAGCAGTGGGATTGCTGGGTCATATGGCAGATCTATTTCCAGTTTTTTAAGGGATGTCCATACGGTTCTCCATAGTGGCTGTACTAGTGCGCATTCCCGCCAACAGTATAAGAGGGTTCCCTTTTCTCTACACCCTTTCCAGCATTTATTGTTTGTAGACTTTTTGATAGCAGCCATTCTGATCAGCGTGAGATGGTATCTCATTGTGGTTTTGATTTGCATTTCTCTGATAATGAGTGACGTTGAGCATCTTTTCATGTGTTTATTAGTCATCTGTATATCTTCTTTAGAGAAATGTCTGTTTAGTTCTTTGGCCCATTTTTTGATTGGGTTGTTTATTTTTCTGGAATTGAGCTGCATGAGATGCTTGTATATTTTTGAGATTAATTCTTTGTCAGTTGCTTTGTTTGCTATTATTTTCTCCCATTCTGAAGGCTGTCTTTTCATCTTGCTTATAGTTTTTTTCATTGTGCAAGAGCTTTTAAGTTTAATTAGTTCTTATTTGTTTACTTTTGCTTTTATTTCCTTTACTCTGGGATGTGCATTATAGAGGCTCCTGCTGTGATTTATGTCAGAGGGTGTTTTGCCTCTGTTTTCCTCTAGGAGTTTTATAGTTTCTGGTCTTACATTTAGAACTTTAATCCATTTTTAGTTTATCTTTGTATATGGTGTTAGGAGGTGTTCTAATTACATTCTTTACAAGTGGTTGACCAGTTTTCCCAGCACCACTTGTTAAAGAGATTGTCTTTTCTCCGTTTTAGATTCTTCCCTCCTTTGTCAAAGATAAGGTGTCCATAGGTGCCTGGATTTATCTCTGGGCTTTCTAATTTGTTCCATTGATCTTTATTTCTGTATTTGTGCCAGTACTGTACTGTCTTTATGACTGTTGCTTTGTAGTAGAGTCTGAAGTCAGGCAGGTTGTTTCCTCCAGTTCTATTCTGCTTTCTCAAGATTGCTTTGGCTTTTGTTTGCTTGTTTGTTTGTTTTGTTTGTGTGTGTGTGTGTGTGTGTGTGTGTGTGTGTTTTGCATTTCCATACAAATTGTGAAATGATTTGTTCTAGTTCTCTGAAAAATAACGTTGGTAGCTTGATTGGGATTGTATTGAATCTATAGATTGCTTTGGGTAGTATACTTATTTTCACTATATTGATTCTTCTGATCCATGTACATGGTATATTTCTCCATCTTTTTGTGTCATCTTTGATTTCTTTCATCAGTGTTTTATAGTTTTCTATATATAGGTCTTTTGTATCTTTAGGTAGATTTACTCCTGAGTATTTTATTCGTTTCCTTGCAATGGGGTATGGAATTGTTTCCTTAATTTCTGTTTCTGTTTTCTCATTGTTAGTGTATAGGAATGCAAGGTATTTCTGTGTGTTAATTTTATGTTCTGCAACTTTACTATATTCATTGATTAGCTCTAGTAATGTTCTGGTGGTGTATTTAGGGTTTTCTAAGGCAATGGTACCCCACTCCAGTACTCTTGCCTGGAAAATCCCATGGACAGAGGAGCCTGGTGGGCTGAAGTCCATGGGTTCGCTAAGAGTCGGACATGACTGAGTGACTTCACTTTCACTTTTCTCTTTCATGCACTAGAGAAGAAAATGGCAACCCACTCCAGTGTTCTTGCCTGGAGAATCCCAGGGATGGGGGAGCCTGGTGGGCTGCCATCTATGGGGTCGTACAAAGTCGGACATGACTGAAGAGACTTAGCAGCAGTAGTAGTAGCAACATGAAGAGGATCGTGTCATCTGCAAACAGTGAGAGTATTGCTGAGAGCTTTACTTCTCCTTTTCCAATCTGGATTCCTTTAATTTTTTCTTTCTTCTCTGATTTCTGTGGCTAAAACTTCCAAAACTATGTTGAATATTATTGGTGAGAGTGGGCACCATTGTTCCTGACATTAGGGGAAATGCTTTCAATTTTTCTCCATTGAGGATAATGCTTACTGTGGGTTTATCATATCTAGCTTTTATTATGTTGAAGTATGTTCCTTATGCCTACTTTCTGAAGGGTTTTTTTTTTTTCATAAATGGATGTTGAATTTTGTCAAAGGCTTTCTCTGCATCTATTGAGAAAATCATGTGTTTTTTATCTTTCAGTTTGTTAATGTGGTGAACCACATTGATTGATTTGTGGATATTAAAGAATCCTTGCATCCCTGGGATTAAAGCCCACTTGGTCATGATGTATGATCTTTTTAATAGGTTGTTGAATTCTGTTTGCTAGAATTTTGTTAAGGATTTTTGCATATATGTTCATCCGTGATATTGGCCTATAGTTTCCTTTTTGGTGCCATCTTTCTCTTGTTTTGGTGTTAGGTTTATGGTGGCCTCATAGAATGAATTTGGAAATTTACCTTCCTCTGCAATTTTCTAGAAGAGTTTGAGTAGGATAGGTGTTCACTCTTCTCTAAATTTTTGGTAGAATTCAGCTGTGAAGACGTCTGCTCCTGGGCTTTTGCTTGTTGGAAGGTTTTTGATTAAAGTTTCAATTTCCATGATTGTGATGGGTCTGTTAAGATTTTCTATTTCTTCCTGAATCAGTTTTGGAAAGTTCTACTTTTCAATGAATTTGTCCATTTATTCAAAGTTGTCCATTTTATTGGCATATATTTGCTGATAGTAGTCTCTTATGATCCTCTGTATTTCTGTGTTGTCTGTTGTGATTTCTCCATTTTCAATTTGAATTTTGTGATTTGATTCTTCTCCCTTTTTTTCTTGATGAATCTGGATAATGGTTTGTCTATATTATTTATCTTCTCAAAGAACCAGCTTTGTTGATATTTGCTATGGTCTCTTTTGTTTCTTTTTCATTTATTTCTACCCTAATTTTTATTATTTCTTTCCCTCTACTAAACCTGGGGTTCTTCATTTCTTCTTTTTCTAGTTGCATTATATGTAGGGCTAGGTTATTTATTTGATCTTTCTCTGTTTCTTGAGATAAGCTTGTATTGCTATGAACATTCCCGTTAGCACTGCTTTTACTGAATCCCGTAGGTTTAGGGTTGTTGTGTTTTCATTTTCATTCATTTCTATGCATATTTTGATTTCTTTTTTGATTTCTTCTGTGATTTGTTGGTTATTCAGAAGTATGTTGTTTAGCCTCCATATGTTTGTATTTTTAATAGTTTTTTCCCTGTAGTTGACATCTAATCTTACTGTATTGTGATCAGAAAAGATGCTTGGAATGATTTCTTTTTTTTTTTTTTTTTTAATTTACTAAGGCTAGGTTTATGGCCCAGGATATCATCTGTCCTGCAGAAGGTTCCATGTACACTTGAGAAAGAGGTGAAATTCATTGTTTTGGGGTGAAATGTCCTATAGATATCAACTAGGTCTAACTGGTCCATTGAATCATTTAAAGTTTGTGTTTCCTTGCTAACTTTCTGTTTACTTGATCTATCCATAGATGTGAGTAGGGTATTAAAGTCTCCCACTCTTATTGTGTTACTGTTAATTTCCCCTTTCATACTTGTTAGCATTTGTCTTACATATTACGGTGTTACTATGTTGGCTGCATATATATTTATAATTGTTATATCTTCTTCTTGAATTGATCCTTTGATCATTATGTAGTGTCCTTTGTCACTTTTCACAGCCTTTATTTCAAAGTCTATTTTATCTGATATGAGTATTGTGACTCCAGCTTTCTTTTGGTCTCCATTTGTGTGAAATATCTTTTTCCAGGCCTTCACTTCCAGTGTATATATGTCCCTTGTTTTGAGGTGGGTCTCTTGTAGACAGCATAGATACGGGTCTTGTTTTTATATCCATGCAGCCAGTCTTTGTCTTTTGGTTGGAGCATTCAATCCATTTACATTTAAAGTAATTATTGATAAGTATGATCACATTGCCATTTACTTTGTTGTTTTGGGTTTGAGTTTATACACCTTTTCTGTGTTTCTTGTCTAGGGAAGATCTTTAGCATTTGTTGAAGAACTGGTTTGGTGGTGTTGAATTCTCTCAGCTTTTGCTCATCTGTGAAGCTTTTGATTTCTCCATATTTGAATGAGATACTTGCTGAATACAGTAATCTGGGTTGTAGATTTTTCTGTTTCATCATTTTAAGTATGTCCTGCCTTTCCCTTCTGGCCTAAAGAGTTTTGATTGAAAGATCAGCTGTTATCCTTATGGGAAGCCCCTTGTGTGTTATTTGTTGTTTTTCCCTTGCTGCTTTTAATATTTGTTCTTTATGTTTGATCTTTGTTAATTTGATTAATATGTGTCTTGTGGTGTTTTGCCTTGGGTTTATCCTGTTTGGGACTCTCTGGGTTTCTTGGACTTGGGTGGCTATTTCCTTCCTCATTTTAGGGAAATTTTGAACTATTATCTCCTCAAGTATTTTCTCATGGCCTTTCCTTTTGTCTTCTTCTTCTGGGACTCCTATGATTCGAATGTTGCGGTGTTTGACATTGCTCCAGAAGTCTCTGAGGTTGTATTCATTTCTTTTAATTCTTTGTTTTCTTTTTTCCTCTCTGCTTCATTTATTTCCACCCAGAGTGTTTTTTATCTCAGTTATTGCATTATTCATTATTGACTGACTCTTTTTTATTTCTTCTAGGTCCTTGTTAAACATTTCTTGCTTCTTTTCAATTCTTGTCTCCAGACCATTTATCTGTAACTCCATTTTGTTTTCAAATTTTTAGATCATTTTTACTATCATTATTTTGAATTCTTTTTCAGGTAGACTCCCTATCTCCTCCTCTTTTGTTTCCTTTGGTGGACATTTATCATATTCATTTACCTGCTGAATGTCTCTCTGCCTTTTCACCTTGTTTAGATTGCTGTGCTTGGGGTGGCCTTTCTGTAGGCTGGAAGTTTGTGGTTCGTCTTTATTGTGGAGGTTCCTCCCTGTGGGTGGGGTTGGACGAGGGCTTGTTAAGGTTTCCTGGTTAGGGAAGCTTGTGTCAGTGTTCTGATGGGTGGAGCTGGATCTCTTCTCCCTGGAGTGCAATGAGGTTTCTAGTAGTGAGTTTTGAGTTGTCTGTGGGCTTGGTGTGGCTTTGGGCAGCCTGTATATTAGTGCTCAGGGCTATGTTCCTTCTTTGCTGGAGAATTATCATGGTATGTCTTGCTCTGGAACTGGCTGGCTCTTGGGTGGAGCGTGGTTTCAGCGTAGGTATGGAGGCTTTTGGATGAGCTCTTGTTGATTAATGTTCCCTGGAGTCAGGAGTTTTCTGGTGTTCTCAGGTTTTGGATTTAAGCCTCCTGCCTCTGGTTTTCATTTTTATTCTTATAGTAGCCCCAAGACTTCTCCATCCATACAGCACCAATGATAAAACATCTAGCTCAATGGAGAAATGATTCTCCACAGTGAGGGACAGCCAGAGAGGTTCACAGAGTTACATGGAGAAGAGAAGAGGGAGGAGGGAAATAGAGGTTACCAGGAGGAGAAGAGGGGGGATCAATAGGGGAGAGAGCAATCTAGCCAGTAATCAATTCCCTATGTGCTCTCCACAACCTTGAACACTCAGAGAGATTCATGGAGTTACACAGAAAAGAGAAGAGGGAGGAAGGAGATAGAGGTGAGGAGGAGAAGAGCAGAAATCAAGAGGGGAGAGAGAAAACTAGCCAGTAATATATTCTCTATGTGGTCTCCACAGTCTGGAACACGCAGAGAGGTTCACAGAGTTACAGACAGAAGAGAAGAGGGAGAAAGGAGATAAAGGTCACCAGGAGGAGAAGAGGGGGAGTCAAAAGGAGAGAGAGAAATCTAGCCAGTAATCAGTTCCCTAAGTGTTCTCCACAGCCCGGAATATCCAGAGAGTCACAGAGTTGCGTAGAAAAGAGAAGGATGAGGAAGGCATTAGAGGTGACCTGGGAGACAAAAAGGAGAATCAAAAGGGGGAAAGGACAATCAAGCCAGTAACTACACTCCTAAGTAAAAATGGGTACTGAAGATTGGATTCTTAAAGGTACAAAATTTATAACAAATACCCAAAAGCAAAGATTAAAAATCTAGAGTAGAGGTTAGACTCTCAAAAATACAATATTAAAAAACAAAACAAAATCACAAAAATTATTTAAAGAAAATATATGAAATTTGCTTTTAAAATAGGTTCTTTTTTTAACAAGGTAATAGTAGGTTATAAAAATGAAAATTAAAGGATTAATAAAGGACTTAAACACTTAAAAAGTTTAAAAATTAAAAAATTGATAACAGTAAAATATATCTAGGAATTTCTCTGGAGTTATTGTGGGCAGTGTTTGGTCAGTTCAGTTTCAGACACTTCCTTGTTCCAGCTTATACTTCTTCTCAAAGTCTATAGGCCCCTTCCAATGTAGTCGGTGCTAGCTACAGGGTTTTAATCTGTTGCACCTGTCACTTTCAAAGCAGTTTACTCTGTTTATTTTGGCTTCTGTTTCCAGGTCTCCAGTGTCTAATTTCCGCCCTGACACACATTTAGGCTTGCTAGTTCAGCAGGGAGGGAGGAACACGGCAAACAATATCACTGGCGTGCGTGGGGAGCGCTCGCAGTGCCTCGGCCACACTGGGTTTACCCCACTCACGGTGTGTGTGCTTTCCTGGTCTACACTGCTCAGGCTCCAGGTTGCTTTGCAGGGAAACTGTCTAAAGTGGGCCCTGGGTTGTGCGCATTTTCCAGGTCTAAGCTGCTCAGGTTCAGGTTCTCGGGTGCTCCATAAAGGCACAGACTCAGTTGGGCCTGCGTTTTGTGCCCGTCCCAGATCTCAGCAGCTCAGGCGACCAGGTGCCTGGTGAGCGCACACTCCCCAGGTGGGGCGGAGCATCTTATCACCTCTCCCATCCCAGCTGCTACGTTTCCTGGGTGTGCATTGGGAGCACTGCCTCAGGTGTTCTGTGTGTCTCCTTGGGGAGCTGATTTCTGGCTGTGACCTTCCTGGCAGTTGTCAACCATCCAGGATCCCAGGAAGACTTGGTTAGCAACTGGGAGCCTGCTTATAGTTTGGTAGAGGATGCTGTCTCTGGGGCCAAGATTGAGATTGCCCCTTTCTCACTCTGGCTGTCACCCACCTTCCTCTCTACCTCTGATGGAGGATGAGCTGGCCCACTGCTGGCTAGCTCTCCTCTGGTATTCGCTCAGTTCTTTGTTCTGTGAGCGGCCCGGCAGTGCTTTAGGTTAGAGCTTTTCATGGGAAAGTTCTCCCTCCCTCCCTCCCTCCCTCTCTCTCTCTCTCTCCCTCCCTCTCTCTCTCTCTCTCCCCCTCCCTCTCTCTCTCTCTCTCTCTCTCTCCCTCTCCCTCTCCCTCTCCCTCTCTCTCTCTCTCTCTCTCTCTCTCTCTCTCTCTCTCTCTCTCTCTCTTTCTCTCTCTCTCTCTCTGGCTATCCCACAGTTTGGGTTGCTATCTCATGTTAGCTCCTTCAGATTGTCCTCAGGGCATTCACTGGCCATTCCTAAGCAATGCAGCTCATGCCTCCCTGTTCAGCGCCCACTTGCTGGTGGTGGATGTGAACATCTGGGTTACTTTTCCGCTGGGAGTTGCAGTTAGGCATGTAGTCTGTGGTTTTTATTTATTTATTTATTTATTTCTGTCCTCCTGGTTATGTTGCCCTCTGAGATTCTAAAACTCCCCACAGACCTGCCGGTGAGAGGGTTTCCTGGTGTTTGGAAACTTCTCCTCTTTCACGACTTTCTCCCCAGAATGGGTCTCCGTCCCTAACTCTTTTGTCTTTCTTTTTATCTGATATATTTTGTCCTACCTCTTTTTGAAGACAATGGGCTGCCTTTCTGGATGCGTGATTCCTTTGCCAGCATTCTGAAGTTGTTTTGTGGAATTTGCTCAGCGTTCAAATGATCTATTGAAGAATTTTGGGGGGAGAAAGTTGTCTCCCTGTCCTATTCCTCTGCCATCTTAGTGAATTCTAGATAGAGATTTTCATTCCTTAGAATAAACCCCCAAATGTAGAATTTCTGGAAACTATGGTAGATACATTTTTCACTTTTTTTGAAGAACCTCCATCTTGTCTTTCATGATCAATGCACAAATTTACATTCCCAGCCACAGTGCACAAGGGTTTCCCTTTTTCAATAACCTCAACAACACTTATTATTCCCTGTCTTTTTGATAATGGTTTTAATTTGCATTACCCTGATAATTAATGATTTTTAGCACCCTTTTTTGTTGGCCATTTTATATCTATGTCTATTTTTATATATGTCTATTCAGATCTTGTGCCCATTTTTAAAATTATTTTTTTTTCTGTTGAGTCTTATGAGCTCTTCACTTATTTTAAACATTTGCCCCTTATCAGATATAAACTTTGCAAATGTTTTCTCTGGTGCAGTAGCTTGTCTTTTTATTTGATTGGTGGTTTTCGTTGCTATGCAGAAACTTTAAAATTTTATATAGTCCCTATTGTTTATTTCTCCTTTTGTCTTTCTTTTGGCCTCAGATGTAAAAATCATCACCAAGATTAGTGTCAGAAAGCTTACCCACTATGTTTTATTCTATGTATTTTATTGTTTCAGCTGTATATTTAAGTCTTGGATCAATTTGGAGTTGATTTTTGTGCTTGGTGTAAGATAGGGGTCCAGCTTTATTCTTTTGCAGACAGACATTCAGTTTCCCCAGTACCATGTATTATAGAGACTGTCATTTCCCTGTTTCATATTCTTGGCTTCTTTGTCACAAGCTAATTGATCATATACCCATGAGTTTATTTCTGGGCTGTCTTGTTCTGTTCTTCATGGGCATGTTCTCATGTAAGTCAGGAGACACTATTTATGTAATTGTCACAGATCACATTTTATATTACCAACAGTGTCTTTTTATAGTTTGTATTACTAGTTTGATTTTTATCTTTTATCCACGGAGTGTTCAACTTTGTATGGTTGTTGAATCATTTTTTTCCTTGTTCATAGTTTTTACTTGTCTAATAGTTATTACCCAAGAATACTTATCACAGTCTAGATGAATGTGTATGACAGTGCATCACCAGTGTGCAGTCACTATAGGGGAGGCAGAGACATACACACCCAGGCTTAGAAAACTGTCAGTCCCTGTTGTGTGGGATGTGGAGTTAAGTTCACTCACCACACAGCATCCATCTGGCTCCTGTTTCACATTTACATCTGCAGTTATGAATGGGATACACAGGTACATAAGACAAAGATAAATGTATTAGACCATAAGTAAGAACTTAGTCATTTTTGGAATAAAAGCTTTATTTTCCATACCCAGATTTTAAGGAGTTCTTGTTTGTTGATTTTCCTCCTCATGTTTCAGAAGTTCACAGATAAATTATTGTTGTTATGATCTGAAATCCTTGTACAGGAATTCAGATGCATGATTGTTCAGTTTTTAATCTTAGAAAAGGAGAATAATATCTTGTAACTCTCTCCCTCGTCTTTGTTACTCTCCCTGCCTTTTTGCTTCAACTACTGATTCATTTATACGTTTCTAGGCTTCAAAACCCCAACTCAATTTGTCTTTCCTCAGATAATTTTTAAACAATTTAAAGTGGTCCTTAATTTCGCCACAATTTGTGCCAAAATGTACCAGACTGTTTTCCTCCTTAAATATGTTGATATTTCTTATATTTTACATAGTTGGGTTGACTTCATTATTAATATATAAAGCTCACTTACACATATGCTTTACTTCTATTTCATTTATGAAAAGTGTGTTAGTTACTCAGTCATGTAAGACTCTTTGCAAACCCATGGACTGTAGCCTGCCAGGCCCCTTGCCCATGGGATTCCCCAGGCAAGAATACTGGAGTGGGTTGCCATTCCTTTCTCCAGGGGGTCTTCTTGATCCAGGAATCAAACCTGGATCTCTTCCATTGCAGGTAGATTTGTTACTGTCTGAGCCACCAGGGAAGCCCATTCATTTATAAATTATTTTATATTTTAGTTATTAAACAATTCATGGTTTAAATAGAAAGGCATGCTCTCTTTGATAAAGAAGTCCTTGTGAATAAATGCCAAGGTGCATAATCCTTTTGGTAATCTCAACATATTTCTAAAATGTAACTTACATGCATGCAATATTTGACCAAGGTAAAAAAAGTCTGATTTTAAATTAATTCCAGTATATAATACCTTGCTGGTTTCTTTATTTTTTTTTAATTTATGAAAGAAAGCAGTTATGATATATATTTATTTTATTATTTAAGTACTAAAATAGGCTTCTAAAGATCTTTTTCCTTAAGAAAATATTAATATAGTTTTACAATTGTTTATTTAAAGAGAAAGAAGAGTTTCTGCTCCATATTTAAAAAATAAAGTTTAATTTTAATCTCATGACATTATCAATACATTTACCCTTTCTGTAAGTTTCCCATTGGACAGGCTATAATAAAATACATTGACTCATGTACTATTTTTTTTTCACTTTTATGTTTGTTTGTTCTGAATGAGACAAGGAACATGTAGCTAAATGATCAGCAAAAATAAATAAATAAATATATGAAAAGTAAATTGAGGTGATTCTAAGAAGGTCGAGTGGAAATTTATCAGTTCCTTGAACTTGACTTCTGATTTCCATTTAGCAATCTTAATGCCTCCTCATCTCTCAAACACTCTAGTCATTAGTTTGAACTGTGTTGCATTATAGATGGATACAAATTCTGCTATGGCTCCAACAATAATTTCATGTTTTACCCACTTAAATCTGGACTGGCTTATGTCTATTCTGAGCTATAGAATATGGCAGGACTAAAGCTGTGCCACTTTTCGGTGCAGGCTTGAAGATGACTGGCAAGTTTTGCTTATTTTTTCTGGAATGCTGGCTGTTTGCTCGCCCTGCGGGCAGCTCCTGCTACTGTGTTCCAGGTCAGTAGTCAGTGTCCTGTGTTGGCCCAGTGAGCAAGCCACCCTGGGCAATCAGATCTTTCGGTGTTTCAGTCCCAGCTGCCGTCTAATCAGACCATAAAAAACGCCAAGAAAGAGCCTCCCAGACAACCTCAGTCAATGCACAGACCCATTAGAAACAAAAATAAGTGTCGTTTTAAGCCACTATATTAGGGGTGTGTTTTTTTTACACAGCACAAAAGTCTGCACAATAGTTTAACAGCAGTGTTAACACATTGTTTTCCTTTTTATTATGGAAGTATAGTTGATTTACTATGTTTAAGGTGTGTAGCAAAGTGAATCTATTATATGTGTGTGTGTATATATATACATACATATTTCAGATTCTTTTCCATTAAAGATTATTATAAGATATTGATTATAGTTCCTTGTCTCAGCCAACTTTTTAAATTTTAATTTTTTCTTTTTAATTATTTATTTTTGGCAGTGCTGGGTCTTCATTGCTGCGTGGGCTTTTCTCTGAGGCAATGGAGATTACTCTTCAATGTGGTGAATAAACTTCTCATTGTGGTGGCTTCTCGTATTGCGGAGCACAGCCTCTAGGGCACATGGGCTTCAGTAGCTGTGTGTCCTGGGCTTTGAGCACAGGCTCAGTAGTTACGGAGCCTGAGTTTAGTTGTTTCAGAGTATCTGGGATCTTCTGGGTTCAAGGATCAAATCTGTGTCTCTGCATTGGCACTGGGCCACCAAGGAAGCCCTTTAATTTATT
Source organism: Muntiacus reevesi (assembly GCF_963930625.1). NCBI lineage: Eukaryota > Metazoa > Chordata > Mammalia > Artiodactyla > Cervidae > Muntiacus > Muntiacus reevesi. The sequence continues at coordinate 2,802,889 of NC_089265.1, read as the reverse complement.
GTTTTAATTGGAGGAAAATTGCTTTACAATGTCGGGTGATTTCTGCTTTACAATGTCAATCTGCCATAACACACTATTGATTGGAGGATTTTTGCAGAAATTAATGCCTATGGCTGGTGATGTTATGTAAGTGAATATTGAAATACCCATGTTTCAGTACATAACAACTTTTTTTTGCACTTAAGAGCAGAGCAATACCTTGTTGCTCTTTCATACCTGCCCATCGTTAATAACTTTAACAGGTTTATCCACCCATGTTCAGCTAATAGATGCTGGAAGATCCAATAATAAGCTCTTGCAGGCTACTTTTTCCAATTAACATCTTTTACTCTGAGACTTTCATCCTTTTGCTTTTATGATTATCTATATGTCTATGAGGGACCAAACTTCATCCTGAAAACCCCAGATTCAAAAATTTCACTGCTTACTTGATAATCTCTTTCTTAAGAAACCTGCCTAATCATTATAGCTCCCAAATCTTTTCCTTTTTTTTTTTTTTTTTTTCACTCTTCAGATTAGGTTTTGTCCCAGTGTTTCCCAAATCAGTGAGCATTTCTACCATTCATCCACTAAGGAAGTTAGAAAACTAAAAGATGTGCTGGGGTGGTCCTGTTCCATCAAGCCCTACTAACCATCCAATACCCATAGTGTTATTATTAACATTGTTATTAAATATTTTACATTATAAAATAAATCATTTTATTATTTTTTCTAATTAAAGTGTAGTTGACTTACAAAGTTGTGTTAATTTCTGGTGTACAAGAAAGTGATTCAATTATATAGATATTATTCTATTAATAATGGTTTCCCTAGTGCCTCAGATGGTAAAGAATCTGCCTGTAATACAGGAGACTGAGGTTCCATTCCTAGGTTGGGAAAATCTCCTGGAGAAGGGAATGGCAACCCACTCCAGTATTCTTGCCTGGAGAATTCCATGGACAGAGTAGCTTGATGGGCTACAGTCCACAGGGTCGCAAAGAGTAGGACATGACTAAGTGACTAACAGCTTCACTTTTTCACAGCTTTACCATTATGGATAAAGAGAATTTTTAAGAGGTGAATATAGAACCTTATCTTCCTTATCTTTTTTTAGGTCTTCTGTTTCAGTTGTTGTAATGTTAAATGATACAAGTAGTGTATGTTATCTAGTCCTATCACTTCATGGAAAATAGATAGGGAAACAATAGAAACAGTGACAGACTTTATTTTCTGGGGCTCTAAAATCACTGCAGATGGTGACTGCAGCCATGAAATTAAAAGACTTTTGTTCCTTGGAAGAAAAACTGTGGCAAACATAGACAATATATTAAAAAGCAGATACATTATTTTGCAGACAAAGGTCTGTATAGTCAAAGCTATGGTTTTTCCAGTAGTCAGGTATGGATGTAAAACTTGAAGCATAAAGAAAACTGAGCACTGAAGAATTGATGCTTTAGAACTGTGGTGTTGGATGACACTTTTGAGAGTTCCTTGGACTACAAGGAGATCCAACCAGTTCATCCTAAAGGAAATCAGTCCTGAATATTCATTTGAAAGACTGAGGTTGAAGCTGAAACTCCAATACTTTAGCCACCTGATGCAAAGAACTGACTCCTTAGAAAAGACCCTAATGCTAGAAAAGATTGAGGCAGGAGGAGAAGGGGACGACAGAGGACAAGATGGCTGGATGGCATCACTGACTCGATGGACATGACATTGAGCAGGCTCCTGGAGCTGGTGATGGACAGGGAAGCCTGTCATGCTTCAGTCCATGGGGTTGCAAAGAGTCAGACATGACTGAGCAACTGAACTGAGTGTATGTTATGAAAAATATGCATATTCTAGTATATGTCTTCATGAGAGTTTGTATAAAGCCAGGTAAAATCATGAAATATGTTCAAATTTACTATTAACTTCTACATGTCACAGTGTATCATGAGACTCTGTGGACATCATTGTTTACACATGGACCATATTTTTAGTAAATCAACAGTATTTTCTTGTACTGACAAATTGTTCTTATTTTACTGGCTTCTAAATTAATGAACATTTCTGTTTTTCCTCTTACATTTCTTCATGCTATGTAAAGTGTGTCCTCATACATATCTTCCATCCTTTTTCAGATTCTGTACTAATAAAAATTCTTAGACTACTTTCACATCCCCTTCAAATCTCACTTTAGAATCTGAAGTTCTAAAAGCAAAAATATGTCCATTGTCTTCAAGGAAATAAGAATGGGAAAAGTTTCACAGCCCATAGAGTTTCCAAGTTTAGTAAACTGAATTGGAAGGAGGCTTCTCTGTGTGATGTTAGGAGAGACAGAGGGTTAAAAGTTTCAGAATTTACAGAATTGTAAGAAGAAAGGGAAAATAATATATGTTTATAGGAAATGAATCAAACTCTTATGGATAGTGTCATAATGAGCAAATTATAGAGAATTATACATATGGAATGCTCTTATTTTATACTTAGTACAATTGTCACATTAACTTAAACTAACTCTTTCTCTTTATATAATAATGTGTTTATGGGGAAAAAATATCTGAACATTGCTTGGTTGCTAGTTTATCATAATAGGGATGTCTAAGTAATCTATCTTTTTTCCATACCAGAATAGTTTGGCTAACAGGTTGACTGTATTTTATATCAGTATCTAAGCTGCTGGCTGCCCTGTACATGTTTGGAAGAAATTATTGCTATAATATAACTATACTATTTCTTAAATGCTAAAAATTTAGATCAAAGTTCTCCTGAGCATTCAGAAAGACATGTCTTAATATCTTCCAATGTGATTATGGCTTTGATCTATTTCCTGCTGTAGTTTGATCAATTTTTTCTACTTTACATATTTTGGGTCATATTCTTATAAATGTTTAGTAGAGTTTTCACTGGTGGCTCAGACAGTGAAGAATCTGCCTGTAATGCAGCAGATCCAGGTTTGATCCCTGGGTTGGGAAGATCCCATGGAACAGGAAATGGCAACCCACTTCATGGGTTGTCCATTCTCTTGCCCGGAGAATCCCATGGACAAATGAGCCTGGCAGGCTACAGTCAGACACAAGGAGTCAGACACAACTGAGTGGCTGACATTGACTCATTCCTTGTTCAACCTTGAAAAACTCTACTCAACAAAGAGTTATTTACCTCCACAAAACTGTGCTTCTCAAATTGGGGTATGAGAAGCCTTGTGATAAATTGTCCAGCTCTCTGAATCAAAACTGTACCTGATGAAGCAGCAGGATGTGTACTGAAACTGTGTTTCCATGGAAATGTGACAAGATAAAATGCAAATTTCAAACAAGTCTCTAAAGACTGAGGCTTTAAAAATTTGTCGCATACATCAGTGTCTCTCCCCTTTAGCCCAGATCTTTTGAGGAGCTGTTTGCTGCTGGATGTAAGTGAAAAAGGAGAGTGAAAAATTTGGCTTAAAGCTTAACATTCAGAAAACTAAGATCATGGCATCTGGTCCCATCACTTCATGGGAAAAAGATGGGGAAACAGTGGCTGACTTTATTTTTTTGTGCTCCAAAATTACTGCAGATGGAGGAGAAGGGGACAGCAGAGGATGAGATGGCTGGATGACATCACCAGCTTGATGGACATAGGTTTGAGTAAACTCCGGGAGTTGGTGATGGACAGGGAGGCCTGACGTGCTGCGGTTCATGGGGTTGCAAAGAGTCGGACACAACTGAGCGACTGAACTGAACTTGCTGCTGGAAGTGAGGTTGCTTTGAAGAAGCAGTGAGACTCATTAAGCTGTCTAATGTTTGTCCGCTGATACATTAAATGATTTTAACGTGTGTCTAATAAGATAAATCCTATTTAACCATTTCCAAACATTTAAAACGTGTCTCTGAATTTTTTATACGATACATACAAGTTTTGCCCTCATGTTATGGTGATTAATTGATTTTCATCAGTTCAATTCAGTTCAGTCGTTCAGCCATGTCTGACTCTGTGACCCCATGGACTTCAGCATGCCTTGCTTCCCTGTCCATCACCAACACCCAAAGCTTGCTAAAACTCTGTCCATTGAGTCAGTGATGCCATCCAACCATCTTATATTTTGTCGTCCCCTTCTCCTCCTGCCCTCAATCTTTCCCAGCATCAGGGTCTTTTCCAATGAGGCAGTTCTTCACATCAGATGGCCCAAATATTGTAGTTTCAGCTTCAACATCAGTCATTGTAATGAATATTCAGGACGATTTCCTTTAGTATTGACTGGTTGGATCTCTTTGCAGTCCAAGGGTCTCTCAAGAGTCTTCTCCAACACTACAGTTCTAAAGCATCAATTCTGTGGTGCTCACTTTTCTTATAATCCAACTCTCACATCCATACATGACTACTGGAAAAACTATAACTTTGACTAGACAGACATTTGTCTGAAAAGTAATGCCTCTCCTTTTTAATATGATGTCTAGGTTGGTCATAGCTTTTCTTCCATGAATCAATGAAATTAATTAAATCAATGAAAATAGATTTTCATGCAGTGATAATAATCTGAAATAATGGAAACTATTAAATGAATTCCTACTATCCTTATCATTTATTTGTTTTGATAAGGGAAGATATGCACAGATACTTGCAAAAAAAAAAAAAAATAAGGCATGTTCAAGTAACTATCCATCGGAGTGTATACAATGGGAGATTATGTTCAGTTGGTGTCTGAACACACACGTGTGTGTGTGTGTGTAGTTATATGTAGTTTGGTTTCACTTGCTTTGATTGTCTGTGGTTGTGTTTTGTTATGTTTGATTTTAGTCTGAATTTCATCCATTTATTCTTGGTGCATTTTCCTTCTGAAGTTGAATTCTTTCTTAAGCTAGTCATTTACTTTGTGTTTTTTTACCTTCCACATTTAATATATTTATTTTAATTATGTGATTAACATTTCTCAGTTTTATTTAGATATAATTGATCTATATATCACTGGATAAGTTTAGTGTATATATTATATGCATTTATTGTGAAGTGATTACTGCATATTGTTTTTATCTATCACTATCACATATTCTTAAGCCAGTCTTCTGTTGATGGACACTTGGGTTTTTTCCATGTGCTATTATAAACAGTGCTGCTATGATAATCAGAGTGCATATATTTTTCAATTTTTTTGTCTTTTCTGGATATATACAAAGAAGTAGGTTTACTGGATCACATGGTAAATCTACTTTTAGCTCTCTTGAGGACCTTCCATACTGTTCTCCATAGTGACTACACCAGCGTGTAGGAGGTTCGCTTTTCTCGGCACCCTCTCTAGCATTTATTATCTGTAGATTTTTGGATGATGGGCATTGTAGTTTTGATTTGCATTTCTCTAATAATTAGCAGTGATGAGCATCTTTTCATATGCTTGTTGGCCATCTGTATGATCCATTTTGAATTGAGACATATATAATATGAAGTTTAGGTTGATGTTTATCTGTCTTTCTTGTTGTTGTTGTTGTTTAGTCACTAAGTCGTGTTCGACTCTTTGCAACTCCATGAACTGTAGCACACCAGGCTCCTCTGTCCATGGGATTTCCCAGATAAGAATAGTAGAGTGGGTTGCCCTTCCCTTCTGCAGGAAATCTTCCCCACCCTGGGATCAAACCCACATCTCCTGCATTGCAGCAGATTCTTTATCGCTGAGCCACCAGGGAAGTCCATCTCTCTATCTACCACCTATGTATTTGTTTCCCTGCCTGTTTGTTTGTTTACTGCCTATGGATGCTCAAAGGCTTCAGTACCAGTTGTTGTGATGGCCACACTTTCTCCATTGTATAGCTTTTTACACTTTCATCACAAACAATCTGGGCATATTGCTTGAGTCTTTTTCTGGAGTCCGTACTCTGTCCCATTATCTCCGTGTCTGTTTCTCTTTCAATAACATACTATCATGGTCACTGTAGCTTATGGAATAACCCTTATTAATAACAGATAGTGATACTTCCCAATATCTTTCCCTTTTTCAAAATATTTAAGCTATTGTAAGACTTCTGCTTTTCCATGAACACTTTAGAATAAGCTTGTCTATGTCAAAAAAGCATGCTATGCATTTAAATAATTGCATTAAATTTATAGATTCATTTGAATGAAATAGGTATTTTGCTGTGTTAATTCTTCAATCTATGAGCACAATATTTCTCTCTACCTATATAGGTCATCTTTCATTTGTTTCATCAATGTTTTAGAAAGTTCAAAATACAAATCCTATTTATGTGTACATCTAAGTATTTTATTGGCTTTGAAATACTTGGGTATTATGTTTTTAATTGTTTATTTGTGTTCATTTTTAGTACATAGACATGAAACCGATTTATTTGTGTTGATCTTGTGTCCTGCGGGCTTCCCTGGTGGCTCAGAGGTTAAAGCATCTGCCTGGAATGCGGGAGACCCCGGTTCAATCCCTGAGCTGGGAAGATCCCCTGGAGAAGGAAATGCCAACCCACTCCAGTACTCTTGCCTGGAGAATCCCATGGAGGGAGGAGCCTGGTGGGCTACAGTCCACGGGGTCCCAAAGGGTTGGACACGACTGAGTGACTTCACTTTCACTTTCACTGTGTCCTGTAACACTTCTGCAACCTTGTTTCCTAGTTCCAGGAAATTTTTGTTGATTCTTTTGGATATTTCATATACACAACTATGTGTTTGTAATTGGGGACAGTTTTATTTCTTACTTTGCAAGCTGTACTTTTTTTTTTTTCTTTTCCATGCTTATGATACTGAGTAGAACTAGTACTCTGTTAAATAAATGTGTGATGTGAACATCCTTGCTTAGTACAAATATTAAGGGTTATTATTCAGTTTTCCACCATTAAGATAACATTAGCTATAGAATTTTTTATAGGTGCTATTTATCACGCTGAGATATTTCTAACTAGTTGAGATTTATTATTTTTTATCATGACTGAAAGTTACATTGTGTCAAATGTTTCTTATGCACAAAGTGATATGATCAATGTTTTTCTTCTTTAGCTTTAGTGGAAATAGTAGGTATTTATATAGTTGATTTCAGTTACTGATTTACTATACTTACCACCCTTGATGATCTAGAATACATTGCACTCAATCATAGTGTGTAATTATTTTCATGAATTTTAACTTTGATCTGTAAATAGTTTGTTGAAGATTTTTGCATCTAAGTTCATGAAAGATACTCCCTAGTATTCGTTTTTTTGTTTGTTTTTATTTTCCTGTAATCATTGTCTGGATTTGGTATAAATTTACAAATGTCCTATTAACTGAAGTATGAAGTGTGCATTGATCTTTTTGAAGAAATATGTAAAATTGGCATTAGTTCTTTAAATGTTTCATAGAATTATTCTTCAATGAAACTACCTGGGCTTGCAAATTTTAATTGCATTTCAATTTGTGTAAAGAATATAAGACTATACAGAGTATCACTTTCATCTTGACTGAGTTTTGGTAGCTTGTAGTTTCCAAAAGATGTATCAATTTTTGAGCATAAAGATGCTGTCATTATATTTTTCCTTAATGGATGCAAGATCTATAAAGAATATATCTTATTTCAGTCTTGTTTTTTCTATTTTTTGTTTAGCAGCCCTATCAGTTACTGAAAGGAAGATATTATAGTTCACAGTTTTGATTATGGATTTGTCTGTTTCTCCTTTCAGCTCTGTCCCTTGTTTCTGTATGCATTCTAAAGCTCTGCTTTTTACTGGGTCCACACTTAAGGTTGTTATCTCTTTCTGGTAATTGATCTTTTCATCATCTGTAATTTTCCAGCTCATCAGTAGAAATCTTTGCTCTAAAGTCTGCTTCAGCAGATATTATTTAGCTACTTCTATTTTCCAGTTAATCTTTTCATGGAATTATTTTTTCCAAACTTTTAATTTAATGTACCTACATCATCATGCATGAACTGAATTTCTTGCAAACGACATATCTTTGGGTCATACTGTTTTTAATCTACTCTGCAAGCCTCCCTCTTTGATTGATTTATTTAGATGTTTACACTTAAGGCAATTATTGCTGGGATAGCACTTAAGTCTGCCATTTTATTATTTGTTTCTATTTGTTTCCTCTGTTGTTTGTTCCTCTGTTAGTGGAACTCTCCATCTGCCATTCTGATAATAGTCCAAAATTCACCTTGTGTTTTTGGGAGGTTTGGTCTAGAGGATGAAGGTGCAGGTTTGGATTGTATTCTGCTGTGAGGCTGGAGGTGGGAACACGCCAGGCACAGGTCACTTTCTTTTGTAGGACTAGGGAATATTGGACACCTAGCTGCTCTGATGTTCCTCTGGTCCTGGCATCCCAAGCCAGTTCATGTTCTCCTTCCTATAGCTTTTCTTTGGGTTCAAATTTGCATGATATATATTCTTCCATCTTCTTACTTACAATCTCTGTGTCTGTGTGTATTCCATGACTCTTTGGGCTTCCCTGGTGGCGCAGATGGTAAGGAATTCACCTGCAATGCAGGAGACCCAGGTTTGAGCCCCAGTTCAAGAAGATCCCCTGGAGGAGAGAATGGCAACCCATTACAGTATTCTTGCCTGGAGAATCCCATGGACAGAGAAGCCTGTAGGTTGAAGTCCATGGGGTCACAAAAAGTTGGACACAATTGGGCTGGAAGAAGCACAAGCTGGAATCAAGATTGCCAGGAGAAATATCAATAACCTCAGATATGCAGGTGACACCACCCTTATGGCAGAAGGTGAAAAAGAACTAAAGAGACTCTTGATGAAAGTGAAAGACGAGAGTGAAAAAATTGGCTTAAAGCTCAACATTCGGAAAACTAAGATCATAGCTTCTGGTCCCATCACTTCATGGCAAGTAGATGGGGAAACTGGCTGATTTTGTTTTTGGGGTCTCCAAAATCATTGCAGATGGTGATTGCAGCCATGAAATTAAAAGGCACTTACTCCTTGGGAGGAAAGTTATGACCAACATAGATAGCATATTAAAAAGCATAGACATTACTTTGCCAACAAAGATCCGTCTAGTCAAGGCTATGGTTTTTCAAGTAGTCATGTATGGATGTGAGAGTTGGACCATAAAGAAAGCTGAGTGCAGAAGAATTCATGCTTTTGAACTGTGGTGTTGGAGAAGACTCTTGAGAGTCCCTTGGACTGCAAGGAGATCCAACCAGTTCATCCTAAAGGAGATCAGTCCTGGGTGTTCATTGGAAGGACTGATGCTGAAGCTGAAACCCCGATATTTTGGCCACCTGATTCGAAGAGCAGACTCATTGGAAAAGACCCTGATGCTGGGAAAGATTGAGGGCAGGAGGAGAAGGGGATGACAGAGGATGAGATAGTTGGATGGCATCACCGACTCAATGGACATGAGTTTGGGTAAACTCCAGGAGTCGGTGATGGACAGGGAGGCCTGGCATGCTGTGGTTCATGGGGTCACAAAGCATCAGTCACAACTGAGTGGCTGAACTGAACTGAGTTGCACTGAGTTAGTGAGTGACTAACGCTGTCACTTTATCCTGAATTGACCCATTTCCCATGAATGAGGGGAGCCCAGAAATTCCCTCATTCCCTTGAGGGGATATTAAAGAGGTCACTGAGAATCTGCTAGGGAGCTTGTCAGAGGAAGAAAGGTACTTTGAAATTCAAAATGTCTTATATGGATAAATGTATTAATCAAGTAAAACTCCTAATAGCAATACTTGCCTCATAGTGTATTAAACCTCAGGTGTTATGGCCATTGGCTACCTACTTTGTGTCAGACAGGCTTCTGTGTATCTACCCTAAAAATATATTTTAGAAAACCTAAATTGAATCTAGTTTAAAGTTGCTAAAAGGAGAACTGTCTCCCTTTCAATATAAAGAATTCACACTACTTTCATATACAGCTAACAGGCTAGATATTTTCCAGTGTTTCAATTAAGGCACTAGAGTGTGTACATGCTCATTTCTGTCTAACTCTTTGTGACCCCATGGACTTCAGCCTACCAGGCTCCTCTGGTCATGGGATTTCCCAGGCAAGTATACTGGAGTGGGTTGCCATTTCCTATTCCAGGGAATAGGATCTTGGATCTAGGATTCCTGGATCTTCCTGACCCAAGGATTGAACCTGAGCCTCTTGCATCTCCTGCATTGTCAGACTTTCTCAGGATTGTATTGTCAGGATTTTTTATCACTGCACCACCTGGGAAGCCCCAAGGCCCTAGAGACTTGGTTTGAAAGATAATTAATAAAAATTCAATATATTAGATACTCTAGCTCATACATACTAATCACAAATTTAGTTATATTGATAACAAAATCACCTTTGATAATTCTTAAATGTATGGTTTCTGTACCAGTTAGAATAAGGTTATGCTATACTTTAGATAAACCCTGAAATTAAAAATGTTTATATAATATAGAATTAGTATGTGTGGAGATAGGCATCCTGCCTGAAGAGGGCTCATTGGTTTTGTTCCATGAAATCCACAATTACAGGCTTCTTATACTTTAATGTTATGTCTTTTCTAAGACATAGACTTCATCCTCATGGAACTTTGGTCCAGATTCCAGATTCTACACAGCAGAACAAGGAAGAGGGCCAAAGGCTTGAGCCAGTACATCCAATGGAAGATTCCAGGAGGAAACCACATGAGACCCTGTTACCCGGACACAGTCACATGGATGTACTAATTTTCAAAAGACCCTATGCAATGAACTGTTTATGCTGAGTGGCCATGGGGCCAGCTTATAGAGAAAAGAGAAAAAACACATGGAGTGACCATGAGAAGTTGCTAGAAAACTTCACATAGTTTTTACTTAAGAAAATGCAAAGGATGGAGAATAGACACTTAACTCACCATACATTATGCACTTCAGAATTTTAAAGCATAAGTTCAAAATAGCATCCTCAAAGTTATGTATAAAGTGTACATTGCCCAGATAGATATTTGCATATCATTTCTAATTTGGATCAAGGGAATTTGAATCCCAGAAACTATTTTAAGGTAAATTACCCCTTGAATTATTTTTAGTCTGGTGATCCTTTCTTATTTGCCAACCCTACTGTGTGAATTATTGTTCAGTCACTCAGTCATGTCTTATTCTTTGTGACCCCCATGGACTGCAGCATGCCAGGCTTCCTTACCCTTCACCATCTCCTGAAGTTAGCTCAAACTCATGTTCATTGAGTCACTGATGCTGTCTAACCATCTCATCCTTTGTTAACCATTTTTCCTGCCATCTTTCCCAGCATCAAGGTCTTTTCCTATGAGTTGGCTACTGCGTGGGTAAGGTGGGAATTACAGGAGTAATTTTATATGTGGGCTAGAAAACAACCATTATATATAAACTCATTCAACTAAGAGAGAAAACTTTGCAGGCTTTATCTGATTTGTATAAAGGTATAAAATAAAGTAAATAAGATTGCTCTCAAATTTAACACATGGGAATTAGTCAATGTCTGGTCTTGGCAAAAACATGGGCTGCAGATTTTCAATATAAGAAATGTTTTCTAGTGCACCTATAGAATCTGAATCAAATCATTTTGTTAACTACTGGAAGTAATGGATATATTTCAGCATAAAATCAATTATAAGTACTGAAAGGAAATGATTTCCCTTGTTCTCTAAACCAAGGATTTTAAGTAAAATACAAAGATATTGATAACGTTAAGATGCTATCAGTCAAAGCTGAGGAAATTTTATATCTAGTATGATACTCTTAGATAATTACTTGCTGCAAAGTTGCAGGCAGATTCCCTTCAGGAAACTGCGATTATGAAAACAATTGACTGAGAAACAGCATTTTGGTGAGATTAGAGCTGTTAAATCAAATATACATTACATACAATGCGGGTATTATGGCAGATAATGGAATACACAAATTGGTCACTCAGAACATAAATGGAATTAACTGCCCAGTAAAGAAGTTTCTCAACTGTTAGAGAAACTAAAATCTCCTAGATGCAGACAGATTATAGCTACAAAACGTGCATTTAGATGAACATTTTGAGTGACTATATAATTTGTTATGAAAAAGCTTTACAACGATGCATGAAAAAGCATAAAAAGCCTTAATGCCCTGGACTACACACACACACACACACACATATATATATATATATTTTTTTCTACTTTGTTAATAAGTAGTATCTAATGGAGAGGTATTTAGAACACTGAATGTATGGTGGTGCAATAGAGACTTTAACACTGAATGTATGGTGGTGCAGTAACAATGCATCTTCTTTAATCATTTGCACAGAAAAGAGCAAAAGGAGATGTGCTAAAGTCATGTAATTATTTTTAAAAGGTTGTGTTTTTTTACTTTTAGTTGGGCTGGGTCTTTGTTGATGCACAGCTTTCCTCTACTTGCAGTGAACGGGGGCTGATTTCTAGCTGCACTGCACAGGGTGTGCATCGCAACGGCTTCTCTTGTTGCACAGCACAGTCTCCAGGGCACGTGGACTTCAGTAGTTGTGGTTCCCAGACTCTAGAGCACAGACTCAGTAGCTGTGGTTTATAGACTTAGTTGCTCCAAGGCACGTGGGATCTTCCTAAAGCAGGAATCAAACATGTGTCCCCTGCATTGGCAGTTGGTTTCCTTACCACTGGACCACCAGCGAAGTCTGAGTCACGTGATTGTTAACAGACAGGAAGCTCATTTTCCTTCTTCGCCCCACTGTTAACTTTCATGCTGGTGGAGGGAGAGAGCAGCTAGATTGAAGTTTCGATCTTCCAATGTGTAGCTGAAGGGAAGTTGGCAAGTCATTTAGGGTCCAATCAGGAAGTAAGCTAGAGAAGAGTCTTGAGAGTCCCTTGGAGAGCAAGGAGGTCAAATCAGTCAATCCTAAGGGAAATCAACCTCAGATATTCATTGGAAGGATTGAAGCTGAAGTTCTAATACTTTGGCCACTTGATGCAAAGAGCGGACTAACTGGAAAAGACCCTGATGCTGGGAAAGATGGAGGGCAAGAGAAGAAAGAGACGACAGAAGATGAGATGGTTGGATGGCATCACTGACTCAATGGACATGAGTTTGAGCAAACTCTGGGAGATGGTGAAGGATAGGGAAGCCTGGTGTGCTGCAGTCCGTGCAGTTGCAAAGAGTTGGACAAAACTGAATGACTGACCAACAACTACAGGAAGTAAAGCCTTCAAGTGTGACCATGAATAAGAAATTGATCAGTGAGATTAGACCTTACAGTCAGGGGAGCTGATAAGGACTTGGCTGAGCTGGACAAGGACTTCCTGCTCCAGGAGCTGGGCTGCTGTGGGTATGGCCCCATGTCCACAAGTGACCAACAGAGCCCATAGATGAATGTGAGCCGCACCCGCACTGGATTCCAGAGGCCGGGGCTCTGCCTTCAGTTTCATCTCCCAGGTTTCACACTCATTTCCCACTGAGGACAACACAGGTCAGGGCAGGGGATGCTGGAAAAGGCCATCTTAACTTAGCTGAGTTCCAGAGGTGCAAAACCACTATGGTATTGTATGTCTGAGCCGCTGTGTTGCCTTGTATGGAATGAAGGGAAAAGAGCTCCCTGGGTTCATGTGAGTTTGTCAATATGGAAATTGGAAAGTACGGTGGCTCCACCCACCACCAGAGGCAGGTACGTGTCTGTCTTCCTCTGCCAAGTCTACCTTAGCTGTGAGAAGCAGGCAATAAAAGGAGACACAGCCACAGAGACCCTGTGAAGTGCCCTCCTGCTTCTCTGAGAGGTAACTCCTCCTCCCACCCCACACCTGGGTACTGGAGAGACAGCCAGATGGAGCCATGTGGAAATGGGCATTTGATTTTCCAGGCTGTGCGTTCAAGGCAAATTCCCAAAGGAACAGCACAGTAACCAATGGAGAAAGTGAGACTTTTGAGTCAGAAAGACTTGTAAAGAAACTCTGCTTCTTCTTAAAAAAAAAAAAAATTGTTTTAATGAAGTGTAGTTAATTTCCTATGTTGTGTCTATTTATGCTTATAGCAAAGTGATGTGTGTGTGTATACATAGTCATTGTCTTATTCTTTCCTATTATGGTTTGTCACAGGATATTGAATACTGTCCCTGTGCTACACAGTAGGATTTTTTTGTCTATCCATTCAGTATATAATAATTTGCATCTGCTAATCCCAAACCCCTAACCCATTCTTCCTCCACCTCCTACCTCCTTGACAAACAAAAATCTCTTCTCTATATCCATGAGTCTAAAGAAACACTTTTTCTTATTTAAAGTGCAACACCTTGGTTATCTGGTATACAGAAAACAATGTTAATAGATAATAATCATTGTCATTCAAAGTACTTTTCTGAGGGATGATGAACTTCTCTGAGTAGTTCGCACAATGCCATGTACACCGTGTTTTAAGAGCCAACCTCTCTTTCTCCTCCACCTTCCCATGGACCATATAGATAAGATGTTGGCCTCTTAAGCAGAAAGCACTCCCATTACTGCATTGCTCTTGTAGAATTCACTCCCACTGAGTTGGGCTCAAAATAACTGCGTAAATTTTAGAGGTAAAAGTAAATGTCTGTTGAAATTTAAAGGTTACAGAAAGCATAAAAGGAAATAAAATGGACTCCTTCAAAAGATGCAAATGAGCTAGTTAAAAAATCAGAAAAGAGAAAACGCTTTTGTAGGTCAAATAACTCACTTCTGTGGTTGTCAAGAAATGGTCTCAGTTTTTTAGATAATTCATTTATCTACACATCAAGCTTTCATTTGTAATGTTATAATTGGAATTAGCATCCCTCATTCTTCTTTCAAAATGCGGAACCAGTAAATGATTTTACAGCAAGCACTCAGGTATTAGAGGTAAGCACTAGGAGCAGTAGAATAGAGAAGACCTCATAGAATATTACAAAACCATTCTTGAACAGAAAACTAATTATTTTTAGCTAGTACTCATAAAGATTTAGACAAGAAAAGATGGTATATCTTCTAAATTAATACAAGAAGTCAAATTTTATGCTAATATGCCATTCACTGAAGTGAGCCTGAAACAGTAGCATGTAAGGAAGTGAATTTAGGAGCAGATAAAGACTGTAGAAATTTTCTTTAAGAAACAAACTTTATATGCAAAGGAAGATAAATGAAAACCTATATAGTAGTAGGTTTAGTATAATCAAATAATTAATAATCTTTCTCAGCCTTAGAGGATTGAAAATTATTTTTAGAACTTATTTCTGTAGAACTGGTAAAGTTAGGTCAGAGGGAAATTAATTTTATTCTTTTTCTTAAATCGTTGTATCTCAGTGCTTTCCCCAAGAGTATGTAGCATGCCTTTTATATCAGGGGTCTGGTTTCTTTCTGGTGCCATAACTTGTTTTAAATCATAAACTAGGATCAGTTATTTATATTCTGTTATGTGTGATTTTTTAAAAAAAAGTACTGGAGTACAGTTGATTTACAAAGTTGTATTACTTTCTACTTTACAGCTAAGTGAATCATAAATACTTAACAGAGTGAAAGACGGGACAGATAAATGGGAGACTGGGATATATATACACACATGCATACACACTACTATATATAAAATAGATAACTACTACCGTACAGCTCAGGGAATTCTATTCAGTGCTCTGTAATGATCTATATGGGAAAATAATCTAAAAAGGAGTGGATATATGTATATGTATAGCTGATTCACTTTGTTGTGCACTGTGTTTTTAATTTAAAGTTTTAAATTTTTGCTTATTGTTATTTACAGTATGGGCTTCCCCAGTGTCTCAGTGGTAGAGAATCCACTTGAAACACAGTAGATATGAGTTTGATCCTTGGGTGGGAAAGATCTCCAGGAGAAAGAAATGGCAACCCATTCTGGTATTCTTGCCTGGAAAATCCTGTGGACAGAGAAGTCTGCTGGCTACAGTTCACTGGGTAGCAGAGTCAGACATGATTGAAATTTATAGTATAGGCTTCATTTCATTATTGGATAGTTTGGGCCTCTGTTTTGGTCAGAGGTTTATTTATTCATTTGGTATATGGCACATAGGTTTTCTGATTAAGTAGACAGGGTTGTATATTTAAGAGTTCAGTGTTTGGAAGACTGCCACTTTCAGATTGTGATGCCTGTGGTTACTTATTCAAATTTTCTCAGCCTCAGTCTCCTCACCTATAAAATGGAGGCATAATATTTACCTTAGAGAATTATTGCAAAGATTAAGTGACATGAAGTACAGAGAACATGTAGCATTATGCTTGGTGTATGTTCACTTCAGTTCAGTTCAGTTCAGTCATTCAGTCATATCCGACTCTTTGTGACCCCATGGACTGCAGCAGGCCAGGTCTCCTATCTGGCATGTCTATCACCAACTCCCAGAGTCCACCCAAACCCATGTCCATCGAGTCGGTGATGCCATCCAACCATCTCATCCTCTGTCATCCCCTTCTCCTCCTGCCTTCAATCCCTCCCAGCATCAGGGTCTTTTCCAATGAGTCAGCTCTTCACATCAGGTGGCCAAATCAGGTGGTGAATGTTGAATTATGGCTATTGTTATTTGCATATTTCATGAAATTTGAACAACATAGATATTGTCTATCATACTGATTTGTGAAATCAACTCTGTTTAAAGTGTTTTTTTCCAGGAGCCTGTGTTCATCTGTATCTACTTTTTTGAGTGGAATTACAGGGAACTCTTCCTTGTATTTCCTTTTAAACTTTCTCCCTATTGCACTTAGTCCAGTAATAAGTGGTCCTTGAACACCTCTTGCCCTTCATAGACATTCAAAACCATTTTTCGTAGGTATGTATGTCCTCGCCCTCTGGCTGATTCATGCTGATGTTTGCCAGACATCAACATGATACTGTAAAGCAATCATCCTTCAATTAAAAATAAGTAAATGTAAGAAAAAGTTATTTTCCAAATGTGTGATGGTAACTAGTTTTCTAGTCACCTTTATACTCATCTTGTATATTCGGTGTTGTGTGTTTAATTGATCAATCATGTCCAAATCTTTGTGACCCCATGGATTGCAGCCCTCCAGGCTCCTCTGTCCTATGAGATTCTCCAGGCAAGAACACTGGAGTGGGTTGCCATTTCCTTCTCCAGGTGATCTTCCCGACCCAGGGGTTGAACCTATGTCTCCCACATTGCAGGCATACTCTTCACCCATTGAGTCATCGGTGAGTCCCTGCGTTATTTGGTGCAACATAGTATCTAGCGCCCATAATCCAAAAGGCAAGAAAATTCACAAGCCATTTTCTTCTCCTGCATCACAGCCCAAGCCGAGTATACTATTTCTTCTGCGTATACAGGAAGAATCTTGAAAAAATAAAGAATAGTACCTGACACAGTGAAACCTGGAAGGATGGACATTGTGACATGTTATTTAAATAAGCGTATTCATTTTTTGTGGCATCTTTGTCTGGTTTTGGAATTAGGGTGATGGTGGCCTCATAGAATGAGTTTGGAAGTTTACCTTCTTCTGCAATTTTCTGGAAGAGTTTGAGTAAGATAGGTGTTAGCTCTTCTCTGAATTTTTGGTAGAATTCAGCTGTGAAGTCATCTGGTCCTGGGCTTTTGTTTCCTGGAAGATTTTTGATTACAGTTTCGATTTCCTTGCTTGTAATGGTTCTGTTAAGATCTTCTATTTCTTCCTGGTTCAGTTTTGGAAAGTTATACTTTTCTAAGAATTTGTCCATTTCATCCAAGTTGTCCATTTTATTGGCATAGAGCTGCTGGTAGTAGTCTCTTATGATCCTTTGTATTTCAGTGTTGTCTGTTGTGATCTCACCCTTTTCATTTCTTATTTTGTTAATTTGGTTCTTCTCTCTTTGTATCTTAATGAGTCTTGCTAATGGTTTGTCAATTTTGTTTATTTTTTCAAAAAACCAGCTTTTAGCTTTGTTGATTTTTGCTATGGTCTCTTTAGTTTCTTTTGCATTTATTTCTGCCCTAATTTTTAAGATTTCTTTTCTTCTACTGACCCTGGGGTTCTTCATTTCTTCCTTCTCTAATTGCTTTAGGTGTAGAGTTAGGTTATTTATTTGACTTTTTTCTTGTTTCTTGATGTAAGCCTGTAATGCTATGAACCTTCCCCTTAGCACTGCTTTTACAGTGTCCCATAGGTTTTGGGTTGTTGTGTTTTCATTTTCATTCATTTCTATACATATTTTGATTTCTTTTTTGATTTCTTCTATGATTTGTTGGTTATTCAGAAGTGTGTTATTTAGCCTCCATATGTTGGAATTTTTAACAATTTTTTTCCTGTAATTGAGATCTAATCTTACTGCACTGTGGTCAGAAAAGATGACTGGAATGATTTCAATTTTTCTGAATTTTCCAAGACCAGATTTATGGCCCAGAATGTGATCTATTCTGGAGAAGGTTCCGTGTGCACTTGAGAAAAAGGTGAAATTGATTGTTTTGGGGTGAAATGTCCTATAGATATCAATTAGGTCTAGCTGGTCCATTGTATCATTTAAGGTTTGTGCTTCCTTGTTGATTTTCTGTTTAGTTGATCTATCCATAGTTGTGAGTCGGGTATTAAAGTCTCCCACTATTATTGTGTTACTATTAATTTCCTCTTTCATACTCATTAGCGTTTGCCGTACATATTGCGGTGCTCCTATGTTGGGTGCATATATATTTATAATTGTTATATCTTCTTCTTGGATTGATCCTTTGATCATTATGTAGTGTCCTCTTTGTCTCTTTTCACGTCCTTTATTTGAAAGTCTATTTCATCTGATATGAGTATTGCGACTCCTGCTTTCTTTTGGTCTCCATTTGCGTGAAATATTTTTTTCCAGCCCTTCACTTTTAGTCTGTATGTGTCTCTGGTTTTGAGGTGGGTCTCTTGTAGACAGCATATATAGGGGTCTTGTTTTTGTATCCATTCAGCCAATCTTTGTCTTTTGGTTGGGGCATTCAACCCATATACATTTAAGGATTCTTTAATATCCGCAAGTCAATCAATGTAATATACCACATTAACAAATTGAAAGATAAAAACCATATGATTATCTCAATAGATGCAGAGAAAGCCTTTGACAAAATTCAACACTCATTTATGATTAAAACTCTCCAGAAAGCAGGAATAGAGGGAACATACCTCAACATAATAAAAGTTATATATGACAAGCCCACAGCAAGCATCACCCTCAATGGTGAAAAATTGAAAGCATTTCCCCTGAAATCAGGAACAAGACAAGGGTGCCCACTCTCACCACTACTATTCAACATAGTCTTGGAAGTTTTGGCCACAGCAATCAGAGCAGAAAAAGAAGTAAAAGGAATCCAGATAGGAAAAGAAGAAGTGAAACTCTTGCTGTTTGCAGATGACATGATCCTCTACATAGAAAACCCTAAAGACTCTTCCAGAAAATTACTAGAGCTAATCAATGAATATACTAAAGTTTCAGGATATAAAATTAACACACAGAAATCCCTTGCATTCCTATATACTAACAATGAAAAAACAGAAAGAGAAATTAAGGAAACAATACCATTCACCATTGCAACAAAAAGAATAAAATACTTAGGAGTATATCTACCTAAAGAAACAAAAGACCTGTACATAGAAAACTATAAAACACTGATGAAAGAAATCAAAGAGGACACAAATAGATGGAGAAACATACCGTGTTCATGGATTGGAAGAATCAATATTGTCAAAATGGCTATTTTACCCAAAGCAATCTATAGATTCAATGCAATCCCTATCAAGCTACCAATGGTATTTTTCACAGAACTAGAACAAATAATTTCACAATTTGTATGGAAATACAGAAAACCACGAATAGCCAAAGTAATCTTGAGAAAGAAGAATGGAACTGGAGGAATCAACCTGCCTGACTTCAGACTCTACTACAAAGCCACAGTCATCAAGACAGTATGGTACTGGCACAAAGACAGAAATATAGATCAATGGAACAGAATAGAAAGCCCAGAGATAAATCCACGAACCTATGGACACCTTATCTTTGACAAAGGAGGCAAGGATATAAAATGGAAAAAAGACAACCTCTTTAACAAGTGGTGCTGGGAAAACTGGTCAACCACTTGTAAAAGAATGAAACTAGAACACTTTCTAACACCATACACAAAAATAAACTCAAAAGGGATTAAAGATCTAAATCTAAGACCAGAAACTATAAAACTCCTAGAGGAGAACATAGGCAAAACACTCTCCGACATAAATCTCAGCGGGGTCTTCTATGACCCACCTCCCAGAATATTGGAAATAAAAGCAAAACTAAATAAATGGGACCTAATGAAACTTAAAAGCTTCTGCACTACAAAGGAAACTATAAGTAAGGTGAAAAGACAGCCCTCAGATTGGGAGAAAATAATAGCAAATGAAGAAACAGACAAAGGATTAATCTCAAAAATATACAAGCAACTCCTGAAGCTCAATTCCAGAAAAATAAATGACCCAATCAAAAAATGGGCCAAAGAACTAAACAGACATTTCTCCAAAGAAGACATACAGATGGCTAACAAACACATGAAAAGATGCTCAACATCACTCATTATTAGAGAAATGCAAATCAAAACCACAATGAGGTACCATTACACGCCAGTCAGGATGGCTGCTATCCAAAAGTCTACAAGCAATAAATGCTGGAGAGGGTGTGGAGAAAAGGGAACCCTCTTACACTGTTGGTGGGAATGCAAACTAGTACAGCTACTATGGAAAACAGTGTGGAGATTTCTTAAAAAACTGGAAATAGAACTGTCATATGACCCAGCAATCCCACTTCTGGGCACACACACCGAGGAAACCAGATCTGAAAGAGACACGTGCACCCCATTGTTCATCGCAGCACTGTTTATAATAGCCAGGACATGGAACCAGCCTAGATGCCCATCAGCAGATGAATGGATAAGGAAGCTGTGGTACATATACACCATGGAATATTACTCAGCCATTAAAATGAATTCATTTGAATCAGTTCTAATGAGATGGATGAAACTGGAGCCCATTATACAGAGTGAAGTAAGCCAGAAAGATAAAGAACATTACAGCATACTAACACATATATATGGAATTTAGAAAGATGGTAATGTTAACCCTATGTGCAAAACAGAAAAAGAGACACAGAAGTACAGAACAGACTTTTGAACTCTGTGGGAGAAGGTGAGGGTGGGATGTTTCAAAAGAACAGCATGTATATTATCTATGGTGAAACAGATCACTAGCCCGGGTGAGATGCATGAGACGAGTGCTCGGGCCTGGTGCACTGGGAGGACGCAGAGGAGTCGGGTGGAGAGGGAGGTGGGAGGGGGGATCCAGATGGGGAATACGTGTAACTCTATGGCTGATTCGTGTCAATGTATGACAAAACCCACTGAAATGTTGTGAAGTAATTGGCCTCCAACTAATAAAATAAAATTTTAAAAAATAAATAAATAAATAAGCGTATTCAAATGATATCAGTAAGATGTCAGTTGCTCTCTAATATTTCAAGTATTTCCAAACATACCCACAAAGTATGAAGAAGCAACTAACCTAGAAAGACCCAAAAATCAGTTGAAACAAAACCCAGTGATGAAGAGTCCCCATGAAACGCCAAACAGGGCGGATGATCATCAGCAGTGATGCTCTGTGCCTTCAGCAAGTAGACAGGACACAAAAGGAGGGGGAGGAGAACCCCCAGAGTCTAAGAATGCCCAGGGTGCCAAAATTCCCTAAGGAGAAAGGTCAATGGGACAGACAGAGAAGAGCAGCTGAGATTAAAAAGAACATTTTCAGCACAAACTCACAGAAGAAGGCATAGAGGTTTCTATAACATTTGATTGAAGTGAAATGGTTTGGGCCCTATGAATTCTTAAAATTAATCTCTTAATACCCTAATTAAGACTAAAATGAAATTCATAAACCACCAGAATATAAAGCCATCATAAATTAACTAGCTCTATATGAATAAATGGATGATTCCAGGTCTGGGGTAGAAAATATAAAATGTGAATTTAGAACTCTTTATAGTAACACAAAGCTAGGAAAATATCTATTCAAAACCACTAGAATTATGACAAAAGTGATTGAAAGCAAACTCAACCACTAATTGGCCAAACATAAAATAATTTGAGCCAAAAATAGTCATAGTTTCAATGTATTATACCATGTAAAATTTATTGAAATTCATGAGTTCAAAAGAAAATAACACCACACTGCTGATAGATTCACAATTTAAAAAACATATTTCCTACCTTTAGAGAATGTTAATAAATTTGTAGTCCTTAAATAGAATGTGGAAAATAATGGGAAAGAATTAATACTGCTTTTCCTATAAATAGTTTATCATCATGCCTCTACCAAAATCTTGATGAGAGGTATTTTCTTCTCAGAAAAATTCCAGCTAATAATTGAAGAAAGAATAATTGATAGAAAGTATTAGAAAAGTCACTTACTTACAACCCCCAGTGAAATGATAAACCTGAGATCATATAATCATTGACTGGCCACATCATAAAAAAGAAAGGAAAAAAAAAAAAAAGAAAAGAGAGGGCATGAGTTTGTTTCTTATGACTGTGAATCTTTTAAAAAAATAATTAAACTTTAAAAACCTGAGAGATGGAGGGAGAGTGGGAAAAAGGAAGGAAGGTAGGAGAGAAATAACAGGCAAGAAAAACAGACAATGATTTTTTTTTCCTGATGTACACACCAATTATGTATAAATTCTTCTCAGTAAGAAACTAAACAAGAAATAGATCAAAATTTAAAATCTAACAGCTTGTTGTTGTTCAGTTGCTAAATCGTGTCTGACTCTTTGTGACCTCATGGACTGCAGCCCTCCAGGCTTCCCTGTCCATTATCTCTTAGAGTGTGCTCAAACTCACATCCATTGTGTCGGTGATGCCATCCAACTATCTCATCCTCTGTTGCCCCCTTCTCCTCCTGCCTTCAATCTTTCCCAGCATCAGAATCTTTTCCAATGAGTCAGCTCTTCCCATTAAGTAGTCAAAGTATTAGAGCTTCAGCTTCAGCAATGAATATTGAGTTGAATATTCCAATGAATACTCAGGGTTGACTTCCTTTAGGATTGACTGGTTTGATCTCCTTGCAAGGGACCCACAAGAGTCTTCTGCAGCACCATGGTTCGAAAGCATGAATTCTTTGGCGTTCAGCCTTCTTTATGGTCCAATTCTCACAGCTATAAGTGTCTACTAGAAAACCATAGCTTTGACTGTATGAAACTTTGTTGCCAAAGTGATGTCTCTGCTTTTTTAATGCACTATCTAGGTTTGTCACAGCTTTCCTTCCAAGGAGAAAGTATCTTTAAATTTCATGGCTGCAGTCACCATCTGCAGTGATTTTGGAGCCCATGAAAATAAAATCTAATAGCTAGATTGCGGAAAGCACAGTGGCCAGAGAAATGTGTTAGATAACAGTACACAGATACACAGGCAGAATGCTGTGCATCACTGAACAGACAGAGGACAGAACTGGCTTCTTTTGCAAGTAAATTGCATGGAAAGCCAAACAAAGAGCTTACCTGTACCTCTGAAGAGGCCCCAGAAATATCCACAAAATTCAGTGTGTGCATCTCCTTTGAATTCTCATTTAAACAAGTCAACTGCTATGAGAAAACTGGAGATATGAGCAGTGATACTGGATGATACTAAGTATTTTTTGTCATGTATTAGGTGTGATGATGATGTTATGACTATGATTTTTATTGAGGGCCTTTATGTTTGTGTTGAAATATTTATAGGATGTGTGGCATTTACTTGATATAAGATATATGGAATGAACTTAATATATTAAATTTGCTTCAGTGTAATCCAGTGATTATGGGGGGGTGGATTGGGATATGGATAAAGCAGATCTACCATGAATTAATCATTGTGGAAGATATGTGATGGGTTATAGGAACTCACATTGCTATTATCTCTACATGAAATGTTAATGCTTGAAATTTTCCATAATATCAGATTAAAGATAGACAGCTATCTCCCCCCTCCCTATATTTTCTCCCAAATTCTGCTGTTATATTTGAGGGTATCATTACTGTTGAAAGAAAACCATATTCCAGATCTTTCTATACTCTTCCTTTTAAGATCAGTGAAGAAAGGCAGTGCTCACTTAGAATCTAGTTTTCAAAAAAATGAGCGAATGAAAGTAAAAGATGGTAATCACTTCCCTGGTGGCTCAGCAGTAAAGAACCTGCTTGCCAATGCAAGAGACATGGGGGTTCCATCCCTAGGTCTGGAAGACCCCTTGGAGGAGGAAATGGCAACACTCCAGTGTTCTTGCCTGGGAAAACCCAATGGACAGAGGAGCCTGGTGAGCTACAGTCCATGGGGTTGCAAAGAATCAGACACACTGAGCGACTAAACCTGAATCACTTTTAGAATCTGCACCTCTCTCACTGATACAGTCACAAATCTCTCTCTTCAAGTAACAGGGTTTCTGCTAGCAGGAAATAAATGAGTAATGAAGAAATTATGTTGGGAGCCCTTAGATTTCTACTTGAAATAGTGAATTTAAAAATTTCCCACAAAATATAAGAATTTAGATGTAAGTTTGTAAAGCATTCTAGACTAATACTTTTATGTCACACAGGAAAATAAATGCATTATATTTTAAGTTAAATACAGTAAATATATATTTTAATGGGTACATCTTGCCTGATATAATGTATATCTTTCTGAAAATTATGTTTATTATGCTTAGTGAAAACAAATTATACTTTAAGTTACCAAAATGGAAAGTCATTTTTGAAGTTTCCCATGATTTCTTCTAGATATTTTTAGATTAGTTTTTGATCTTTGTTGCTGTAGTTTTTGCAATAAACTTTTATTCTTTGTTGACCCAAAAAAAGGGACCACATATTTCTCCAGCCAATTTTTTTTTTTTTTTTTCCGGGATCAGCTAAGAATAGAAATTAGGAATCTGCAACCAAGATAAGCCATCTGCAAGTCCTCCCACAGCAGGGGAAGAAGGCTTAAAAGTATGTAGCACTGTAGTTCAGAACATGCTATTTGATCTCATTTTGTCTGTATTTAATAATGGTTTATTAAAGAAAGTGAAAGTCACTCAGTCATGTCCGACTGTTTGCAACCCCATGGCCTATAGAGTCCACAGAATTCTCCAGGTCAGAATACTGGAGTGAGTAGCATTTCCCTTCTCCAGGGAATCTTCCCAACCCAGGGGTCAAGTCCAGGTCTCCCACATTGCAGGCAGATTGTTTACCAGCTAAGCCACAAGGGAAGCCCAAGAATACTGGAGTGGATAGCCTATCCCTTCTCCAGTGGATTTTCCTGACCCAGGAATCGAACCAGGATCTCCTGCATCGCAGGCGAAGTAATATTTAGTAATGTAAACATTATCCAATATGTTATAGAAAATATCATAAGACAACTTTAAAATGTGGTATTCAGGGCTGTCTAAACATCAAGTAAGATGTTTAAATGTATCTTCCAAATCATTATAAGAGTGATTAGCAAGTAGTCCTCTTCATAGAACAACTTTAGTTATTTTTGTTCAAATTCATGATTTGTTCATGAATGAGACACAGTTTAAAGGATCTGATGTATGATATCAACCCAGTTTGTTGGCCACTCACTTGTATTAGCTTAAATCACAATGGTGACTTAATTTGCTAGAGTGAGTACTTTGGAAATTCTGTCCTGAGTTGTACAAGAGTGAAATTTTTATTTGAAACCAAAAGAAGAATGTATAACATGTCTCCTCCTTGGAAAATCATATATAAAAAAGAGTAACTTTACAGTATGAAACTACCCAGTTAATTACAAATGAGCAAATTTCATTCCTCTAGCTACCTAAGTCTGAGATTTTTTGAGTTCTAGAATTTTATTGCCCACATTTGCCTCTTAAGACTGATCTAGTCTGATATGATGAAGTTGTAAATAAAAGCCATGTGCTCATTATTAATGAACACTAAAAAAATGTATCTTCCTGGTGCATTTAAATTTTTGTCATTATGAAGTGATCCCTTTTATTTCCTAAGACAAGCTTTCTTTCAGTTAGTATTTACTCATATTTTTATCTCCAATACTTTGAACTTTTCTGCCTATATCTTAGGTGGTTGTTGTTTAGTCACTTAGCTGTGTCTGACTCTTTGCCACCCCATGGACTGTAGCCCGCAAGGCTCCTCTGTCCATGGGATTCTCCAAGCAAGAACACTGAAGTTCCATTTTCACCTCTGGGGATCTTCCCAACCCAGGGATCAAACCTGCGTTTCCTGCCTTAGCAGGCGGATTCTTTAACTCTGAGCCACCAGGGAAGTCATTTCTTAGGTTGGGGATTGTCCACTATGTCCCATAGGCCAAAGTTGGTCCACCTCCTATTCTGTAAAGTTTTATGCAGCAAAGTCATTTCCACATGATCCATTTCTGCTTCCACGTTCCCACAGCCACATTGAACAGGAGCTGTTGTGACCACATGGCTCCTAATGCAACAGATTTTTATATTTGGACCTTTTCAGAAAAACTCTGCTGTCCCCTGCCTGTTGTGGCGTGTCTTTGTATTTTAGATTTGAGTAGCATTTTCAAGATACAGTATTATATGCAGTCCTGGAAACTCTGACTCTGATTTTGTCTCCTTCTGTTTCTTGGGATACATCGGATTTCACTTTTACCATCTCATGTTTCGTTTCCTATTTGTCTCAGATTTTTGATATTTCTTTTCCTTCCTGATTTGCCTGTTTTATGAGTTTTTTGTTTGTTAGTTTTCTCTCCATTAAAGATTTATTCCTTTCTTGCTTTGAAAGACTGTTTCTATTTCATGAGTAGAGATTTTAATTTTACACTCTAGAAAATTTTAATTTTACATTCAATTTAGTGAATGCAATACAATACTTAATCCTTCTCCTGACACATGCAGCGACATTAGAATACTTAATTCTGATAATCCCCGTCTTCCTTGATAAGTTTATAATGTCCAGTTATTATTAAGGATAAGCATAATTTAAATTTAATTTTGTAGTATAGAAGTTATCAGCATAATATTTTGTACAAATGATCTTCAGATTTATCCACATGATGATCATTCTGTTATCTTTTTTGCTTATTTGTTTTTCTCAACCTTAGGACTCCCTTTTGGGATTAATTCTCTTTTTGTTTGGACTCCTTTTGGGAAGAAGGTTAGATGTTGGTGGTCAATTCAAAGTTTCCATTTTGCTTTTACTTTTATGTGTTTTTATTTCACTCTAGTTCTTGTCAGGCCAGGTCAGCAGGGCACTTCAATTTTTCAATTCAGTTCAGTCACTCAGTCGCGTCTGACTCTTTGTGACCCCACAGACTGCAGCACATCAGGCTTCCCTGTTCATCACAAATCCCGGAGCTTGCTCAAACTCATGTCCATTGAGTTGGTGATGCCCTCCAGCCATCTCACCCTCTGTCAACCTCTTCTCTTCCTGCCTTCAGTCTTTCCCAGCATCAAGGTCTTTTCTAAAGAGTCAACTCTTCGCATCAAGTGGCCAAAGTATTTGAGTTTCAGCTTCAGTATCAGTCTGTCCAATGAATATTCAGGACTGATTTAGGATGGACTGGGTGAATCTCCGTGCAGTCCAAGGGACTCTCAAGAGTCTTCTCCAGCACCACAGTTCAAAAGCATCAATCCTTCGGTGCTCAGCTGTCTTTATAGTCCAACTCTCACATCCAAACATGAATACTGGAAAAACCAGGGCTTTGACTGGACAGACCTTTGTTGGCAAAGTAATGTCTCTGCTTTTTAATATGCTGTCTAGGTTGGAAATAACTTTTATTCCAAATTAATTTTCTTTTAATTTCATGGCTGCAGTCACCACCTGAAGTGATTTTGGAGACCAAAAAATAAAGTCTGTCTGTTTCCCCATCTATTTGCCATGAAGTGATGGGACCAGATGCCATGATCTTAGTTTTCTGAATGGGGAGCTTTCAGCCAACTTTTTCACTCTCCTCTTTCACTTTCATCAAGAGGCTTTTTAGTTCCTCTTCACTTTCTGCCAAAATGGTGGTGCAATCTGCATGTCTGAGGTTATTGATATTTCTCCTGGCAATCTTGATTCCAGCTTGTGCTTCATCCAGCCCAGCATTTCTCATTTTGTATTCTGCATATAAGTTAAATAAGCAGGGTGACAACATACGCCTTGCCATACTCCTTTCCCTATTTTGAACCAGTCTGTTGTTCCATGTCCAGTTGTAACTGTTGCTTCGTGACCTGCATACAGATTTCTCAAGGGGCAGATCAGGTGGTCTGCTATTCCTGTCTCTTTAAAAATTTTCCAGGGTTTTGTGGCCCACACAGACAAAGGTTTTGACATAGTCAATAAAGCAGAAGCTGTCAAGAAAGAAAGAACGAAAGAAACAAAGTGAAGTTGCTCAGTCGTGTCCAACTATTGCGACCCCATGGACTATAGCCTACCAGGCTTCTCCATCCAGGGATATTCCAGGCAAGAATACTGGAGTGGGTTGCCATTTCCTTCTCCAGGGGATCTTCCCAACCCAGGGATCAAACCCAGGTCTCCCACATTGTAGGTAGACGCTTTACCCTCTGAGCCACCAGGGAAGTTAGAAGGTGTCTTAGCTGACACCTATTTTCTTTTCCCCTTCTAGGTTATTTTTATTGTTGTTTCTGAGATGTGCCCTATCAGCTATTCATTCATAAATTATCTTTCCCAGTTACCCACTTTTAAAAGTTTCTCTACCTACTTGATGATTTAGCATCGTACTCTGATGTCGTGGTAGTGTAGTCATTCATCGTGTTCAACTCTTTTGTGACCCCATGGACTCCTCGGTCCATGGGATTCTCCAGGCAAGAATACTGGAGTGGGTTGCCATTTCCTTCTCCAGGGGATCTTCCTGAACCGAGGATCAAATCTACATCTCTTGTATTAGCAGGCAAGTATCTTCCACTGCTGAGCCACCAGGGAAGTCCTGACTCTGATGTACGTAAGTTTACATTAATTTTTTATTTAGCCTTGCTAGTTATATTGAACTTGCTGTGATGAGAGGCCACCCCTTTATCAATTCTACTCAGTATCTTGACTTGTATTGTTTCTCCATCATATTCTCTAATCCATATTCTTGGAATCTAGATTGAAGGTATGTTGGAACTTTTTATTTAGCTTTCATGTATTTCACTTTCCTTTTAAATGTCTAAGTTTTTGCATTTCTCTTTTCCATATTAATTGTGGTCTTCAGACCTAGTTTCCAGTGTACAAATTCCCTCATGATCATTTAACATCCTGTAGAAAAAACTCCATTACAAAATTTAAAATAATAAAAACTATATTTTTCTGTTAAAAATTACTTGTCTTTTTGAAAATCAACTTCATGATACATGCTTTTATAGGGGGATATGATTTTTCATAGTTCAGTCATGTTACTCTATATTATGTTTCAGATAATTCTAATATATGAAATCCTTTGGATCTAACATAATTTAACTGTTTGTACTGACTTTCTTTCATGTAGCTTATTTCTTTGTGTCTTAAATATCTTGACCATGAGTTAATACTCTGATCTTACTGCATGGAAATTCTGAAGGGGAGAATTGTTGATTTCTTTTTACAAAGAGAGATTGCCTTGAGGTTATAGGTGTCACTACAAACTTGAGTTGAGAGACCCATGAGAGATCATATTTGGATCTGCCAAGATAGATGCTTCATTATGGAGATGAAAATTAAGCTTTTAAACCTGTTATGAGTTCATGAAGTAGTCTTGGATGTTTGTGAGAATTGGAGCTTTTGCATTCAAAGTTGTGTTCTTTTTCTTTTTTTAGATGTATTATTTGGGAAGATAGAGATTTTACTAACTTACTACATACTTATTGTGAGACCAATAATGTACTGAAAAATATGTTTACTCCAAGATTTAGGTAACGACCATTTCTGCATGTGATCCCCCCACTACTGTTAGAATTGGAAATCTACTCAGTGGTAAGCAATCTGCCTTCAATGCAGGAGACACAGGAGATGTGGTTTCAATCCCTGGGTTGGGAAGATCCTCTGGAGGAGGAAATGACAACCCACTCCAGTATTCTCACTTAAGAAATCGCATTGACAGAGGAGCCTGGTGGGCTACAGCCCATGAGATCACAGAGCCAGACACAACTGAGTGACTAAGCACACACACCACACATGCGTACACTGTAAAAACCTATATTTTCTTAAATATCAAAGACAAATTAATAGTATCTCTTATTTCTAAGAAGAAATATTCTTATAGTATCTTACTAGCAATAGTGGTTTGTGAATTGTAAGGCCTCTTACCAACTTGAATGCAGTAGAATAGTGTCAGAACAAAGATGTATTGCGATTTGCTGCTATCTGAGATGTAGTTTCCAGTAACCCTGAGAAAGATAAACAGAGAAGGTGGTCAATGATCTGAGCCTGACAAATGCAGTACCTGAGCAGTGAAGGTCAACTCCAGAGTTTGTTTCACTTTGAGCTTTTTTACAATTTTAAAAATTGATTATTGACCATGCTTTGTGACCTGGTAGGCAGAGATTTCAAGAAACTGGATAGAGCTGCTGTGTCAACTAGGATGCATTGCTCTTTTATCATAGAATCCTTTTCTGAATCCATCTTCTTATTTTGGTTAGTTGATTTGTAACATGTATTTAAGGAACTCATAACAATCTCCCCATCAGTATTTATTCTGATAAAGGTGTTATTTTCTAAGGTGTCACATTTATTTTATTTAAAAGCAATTAGAGTGTCCACTAATATTTCATGTAATTTTCACCTATATATTATCTAAGTTAATTTCAGCCCTGTTGCATATGTAATATCCCTTTGACCATTAGACTTGTAATACTAATCAAATTGTAGGGTGCATGAATTCATAACTAACTGGAAAAGAGTCATCACCTGGATTATGCATAACACTTTGATTTCTCTGAGACCTTTTTAAAAATAGAATCTGCAGAAAAGTGACTTACTTGATAGATTTTATAATGTCGCCTCATATAACCTTTCTTTCATTTCTCTGATGGAAGGGTTAATAAACACTGGAGTTGTGGGGAAAGAAATGTCCAGAGCAATTAGAGATCTTATTTCTTGATGGTTGATGCTTCACATTCTATCACTAGTCTAGGACCCATTTTAGAAATTTATACTTCAAAATTAATGGTTGAAATAAAAACTGATCTTAGTCATTTTATCTGTATGAGTCAAAATAGCTGCTCTTATAATTTTATTGATTAATTTGATTATTAAATTGACTGTTTGCTAAAATGGAAGTGAATTACTCTTGTGTTTGAAAAATTAATCCCTTACAGATGGTTATTTTCTTTTCAGTGTAGATTAGTCAACATAAATGCAAAATCACCCAGAGATACATGACTACTTATTCCCTTTTATGATGTGAGTCATTTTAAATTTTGAGAGAACACTCAACCTGACTGAAGTAGTGTTTGGAAGAAGTAGGTGTGGGGCCACATTCAAGCTGGCTTTTGAAAGATACCTCTATGGTTCCCATCGAAAAGAGTCAGTTTGGGATTAATTCAGGTTTTCAGGTTAGTGCTAATTTACTTAAAATTTCTACTTTTTGTGAAGGGTCTCTTCTTTCTGCCTTCGCATGGTGCTGTCTGTCTTCAGGAACAAGCGGTCCCAATGGTGGGATTTTGGGTGGCTCTGGTCTCATCTGTGTGAACCATAATCTCTTGTGTGCCTGGCTGATCTGATCTGCCTGTTGAGCACCCTACCATGGTGCACAGTGGTATGTCTCCAGTTCAGGGTTCTGTGGATCTGATAACTATGATTCTTGGCATTCTCTGGAGCTGGGGAACTCACCTGAGCTTAGGTCTCCAGAGTCTCCACTGGGCCCCAGGCCTTCCCTTCCCACCTGTCACTAAGCATTTCTGGGAAGCTGACCTGTTGTCTAGCCACCACTGTGTAGGATGTAGGATTTGAGGGAGCTCCCCTAGAAATTGGCCAGTCCTTGCTACTCTGCCAGGAGGGGTGCCCTGTGTTGGCTGTGGTACCATGTGAGATGTGTTGGGTCACTGACTATCAGAGCTTCCCATAGGCCATGATGAGGAAGTGAAACACCAACCCTGGTGTTCTTAGCAGCCCTGCAAATTAGTGTGCATTTTCTACGAGAGATTCTGTTGCCTCTCCCTTCCACAGGCTAGGCTGTGACACAAGGGAGCAGCAGCCCTGGGTTCACTGGGGGGGAACTAGATGGTGACTCTATACATCCTCCCTTGGCTACTGCCTCTCTGGTCTGCCAGGACGGTGTTCCTGGTGCCAGGACTGTTCTGTTAAGGCTGTCACTCTGACACTTGCGCTCCTGTCTGAGGGGCTAACCTGCACAGATCACCCTTAATAAAAGAAAAGGAAATGTTTAATGAACCAGCAGTCAGAATAGAAAAATGACAGATCATGAACTACTTTTAAAATCTTATTTCTTTTTCTAGTTATACTCTTGCCTCTACAGACTCCACTTATTCCTTCGCTTCATTCTAGCCCTGGTGAACCTCCTCTCCCAGGTGCAGACGGCCTGACAAAGCAATAAGATCCTGGACTCTGGAGTCAGACAGAATTGGATGTCAGCACCAACCCTGTTTATTTTAGCACTGTGACCCTCAAAAAGCCATTTGAATGATGTCAGAGTGTTACTTCAATGAAAAAATTAATAATTTACTCAATTAATAATTCTGACCTCACATGTATATTATGAGAATAAAATGAGGTAATGTAATGGTGCCAGTTTCAGCACTCTGCTGTTTAAATTCCGAGTACTGTGAATCATTGTCACATTGCTATCATTAGTATCTAGTGGATGGTAATTGTGCTAGTATTAGTAGCAGAAAAAGAAAGGAAAAGAGGAGAAAGAGTGGAAAGGGAAAGAAAAGGAAGAGGCAAAGAGAAGAAGGACAAATGGAAAAATAATTTTAATATGACAGAAAGTGCATGTTTAAGCTGCTTCTATAGAATCAAGTATTAATTTATAAGAGGAAGTGATAGAACTCCTGTTTTACCTCCAAAGTGTTGCTTCTTCTGGATGTATGTATTTCATTGATTGGCCATTATTTTCTTTTATTTTTCACTTCACATCTGATGAGTTTACTTCATAACTTCTTCAAAATGAAAAGATAAAAATGATCATAGGATTTTGTATTTCATTTATTATTCCTTTTTAAAGTCATCAAGTCAACACAAGTATATATCTTTTATCTATGGCTTATGAAAATCATCACCTTCAAAGAGGACCTGCAAATCACAGGATGCCGGTGTCCCATTTTTGTGTCACTCAGTCATCAGAAAGTTTACATCCATTGACCTAGAGACTGTCATACAGAGTGAAGTTAGCCAGATAGAGAAAAACAAATATTGTATATTAATGCATGTATGTGGGATCTAGAAAAATTGTGTAGTTGATCTTATATGCAAAGCAGAAATAGAAACACAGACATAGCGAGCAAACATTAGACACCAAGGGGGAAATTGTGCGGGAGTGGGAAGAATTGGGAGATTGGGATTGAGACACGTACATTATTGATATTATGCGGAAAATAGACAACTAATGAGAACATACTGTATAGTGCAGGGAACTCTCCTCAGGGTTCTGTGGTAACCTAAATGGGAAGGAAATCATAAAAAGTGGGTGTATATGTGTGTGTATATATAGCTGATTCACTTTGTTGTACAACAGAAACCAATACAACATTGTAAAGCAACTATACGCTGGTAAAAAAAAAAATAATAATAAAAGAGAAAGTTTATATGCATGGGAATTGAGCAGAGTCTATTAATCCAAACTGTTGCAATAAGTTTGAATAATGGTACAGAAATAATTACCATGGGCCCTGTGTTGCCTAAAAACATGCGCAGTATGGTGACCTGGGCCCTAAAGAGTCATTATGCTTGTTTAACTGATTATTATTAGTCTGAATCAAACCTGTGTTGATTTTAACCAAAAGTGGTTTTCCTTTGACAGCTGTTCAATGTCTTTGCGAAATAATTTGGTTTGTTTAGCTCATTTTTGGACAAAAATTTTCCACAATGCAATGAGATATGTATGCTAATATTTTCCCCACCTGAAAGTCTAAGTATTTATTATTGTGATGACTGAAGAGTGACAATTACAGATATATTTTATGTAGATCATCATTGTGTGTCTGTCCATGCATTGGCAATAGTTTCATAACTGCAGATTCGTGTGAATGATCTTTTACCTGTGAAATATACAAAAGTGGTTAGTGTATCATTCAGCCTCTAAAATGCGTTTTTGTAGGTGAGACCACAGTACTTGTGTATGATATTTAGTCAAGTGTCTCTTCTAACTCCCATTTCCTTCCGACTCTTTAGTTTCTTTTTCTTTCTGACCATATTGTTCAATCACTAAGTCATATCTGACTCTTTTGCAACCCTATCTACTGTAGTCCACCAGGTTCCTGTGTCCATGGAATTTTCCAGGCAAGAATAATAGAGTGGGTTGCCATTCCCCTCTCCAGGGGATCTTTCCCACCCAGGGACTGAACTAGTATCTCCTGCATTAAAGGCAGATTCTTTACCAATTGATCCACCTGGGAAGTTCCTTTTTAACTTAGGTATAAAATAAATATTTTTATTAAAATTTAGTTTTGGTTTCCTTATTGTTCCTGCTAGAGAGCTTCTGTTGATTTCTGTGAATATGGTCTCCATGGTTGGCAATATCCCCGGTGAACTTAGCATAAGACATGGTTGGAGAGTATGCAGAGGGGAAGCTCTGTAATCAGTATTTCATCTCTAACTCAATCCCTGTGCTGCCATCAGTAAGATCTTACTAAAATACCAATATAGCTTTGCCACTTATCTGCTTGAAACTCTAAAGGCTCTTGTTGCTTTTGGGAGGGTTTCCCAGGTGGATCAGAGGTAAAGAATCTGTCTACCAATGCAGGAGATCCAGGAGACGAAAGTTCCATCCTTGTGTCAGGAAGATCCCCTGGAGAAGGAAATGGCAATGCACTTCAATATTCTTGCCTGGAAAATTCCATGGACAGAGAAGCCTGGTGGGCTATAGTTGATGAGGCTGCAGAAAAGTCAGATAGGACTGAGCATACATGCACTCCTACCTATTGTCTTGGAATAAAAGCCAAATCACTGAGCTTATCTTAAAATAATATTTTCCTGTTCAGCCCTGTTTCTTTAGCCTCTTGTTTTGCCAACTCTCTGCCGTAATGTGAGAGACCCAGGTTCAAGCCCTAGGGCAGGAAGATCCCTTAGAGAAGGGAATAACTCCTCACTCCAGGATTCTTGTCTGGGAAATCCCGTAGACAGAGAAGCCTGACAGGCTACAGTCTGTGGGATCCCAAAGCATTGCAAGTGACTGAGCAGCTGACAGTTTCATTTTTCTTTTGCCAACTCTGTCCCCACATCCCATTTGTATTAGACTTTCCAGTTCCTCAGATGCATCTGCCACTTCTCACCTTCAAGCCTTGGTGCATGTTCTTCTCTTTGATGTAAACACTTTCTCTGTGTTTGCAAGTGCCTCGTTCTGACTCATCTGTTAGGTTTCAGCCGAAACTGTCTTAAGCCTCCATAATGTTTCTATTCACAGTACATTTCATTAACTCCATCTTATTATGCATTTTTTGATAATTACTTAGATTGTTATCTTCTCTGATAAATTTTAGGCTCTGTGAAAGCAGAGGCCTTGTCTATAAATTTTACTGTCATCCTTAATTTTTGGTTACTGTAATACCTAGAAGACACAAGATGATCAAAGGTTTGTTCTCAGTGAATTCATGGATGGA
This sequence comes from Muntiacus reevesi, assembly GCF_963930625.1. NCBI lineage: Eukaryota > Metazoa > Chordata > Mammalia > Artiodactyla > Cervidae > Muntiacus > Muntiacus reevesi. Next base: position 2,767,386 of record NC_089265.1, on the reverse strand, counting down.
TAGATAGATGAATTTAGTAAGACCACTGGGTGAATAATTCACCATCTCCTGAACTCAGTTGCAACTGAATTGATCTTACTGAACTGATCTTACTAATATTAGTATCTTTTTAAAATCTTATATCTCTTTAATATTAATCCATTAATTGCTGAGCTCTGAATCTTTTGTGAGGAACTGTAATAGGTAATGTAAATTAGTTAAGAAATTAATAAACAGAAAATCTCATGTAGTTCAGTCTACTTAACAAACAATAGAATATTCAAGTGAGATTTTAAATCAGTTTAAAAGATAACAACTGTATGCTTGAGTTGCATGCCTTTTAATCATGTGGATACAATGTGGTATTATTCTCCACTTTTTTAAACATCTTCATCTTTAAATTGTCATAATTTTCTCTATAAATTTGCCCATGTGGTTTATTTCCTAAGGAAATTCTGTCAAAACAAAATAAAGCAAATTCATCTCTGGTTCTTAGTGACAAATTCTTGAAGAAGACTGGTGGTTTTTCACGGGAAGGTGTAAGGAGAAAATGTCCTTTGGCTGGTACTCCATAGAAGAAGCTATGTAGGTGTGGCCTTGTTAAATCATGGCTTGTTTCTTTCCTCAACAAAGTCAGCTTGCAAACACTGAGCTGAATGTGAAAATCAAACTTTCCTTTTTAATCGCTTCCAACGTCTATTTCCTTTTGTCTCCTTTGGGAGATGCAGATTAAACTCTTCAAGTCACCTTATGGCTAGGAATTGCTGCATTGTTCTCTGCAATTTTAGCTTTCTTTGGTCCATATTTTAAGCATTATTTTAATATATGTGAACATTTTATTGCTTTAAATTTATATTGTTTTATATCTTAATTTTATATTATTAAGTAAAGCAGGAAGGATTGACACAAAGAAATAGTTCATTACAAAGCAGTTGAACAAAAAAGAAAAGCCAATGAATGGTCCCTTTCCCAATGTTTGTTTTTGCTTCTTTGTGTTGAAAACTCATGTCTAGCTCTTTGTGACCCTGTGGACTGTAGCCCACCAGGCTCCTGTGACCATGGATTTTCCAGGCAAGAATACTGGAAGCGGTTGCCATTTCCTTCTCCTGGGATCTTTCCAACCCAGAGATCAAACCATGTCTCCTATATAGGCAGGCGGATTCTTTACCACTGAGCCCCCAGGGAAGCATCTCCTTTGTTTACATGGGAATTTTCTTTGCAGCCTCAAATAGATCATCCAAACAAGTGTTTGTCTTGGTCACCACATTAAACAAAGAATAACTAAAAAGGAACACAACAGTATGTACTTATCTTCCTAAGTGACCTCCAGTGATCCTTAGTGAGGAAATGCAGTTGATGTGGACAGTTTCCTTAATACATAATTTTAATCAAGGTAACTGTATATAATTCTGACTGCATTGTAATCTGTGGTATTTTCAATGAATCATTTCTATTGGCCTTAGAAAATCATCCACTAAAATAACTCTAGATATTATTATAGATAAGGACCTCCTGGCACTAACCGATTTTTGACCTTAAAAAATTAGCATCAACAAAAGAATTTATTTACAGAACAGAAATAAACTTTTATGATTACCAAAGTGGGGAAGGAGGTGGGAGGGGCACATTAAGAACTTGGGATTAACTGATACATAACCACTACATATAAAATAGATAAAAAAGAAGGACCTACTGTAAAGCACAAGGAACTATGTTCAGTATCTTATTGTTGTTCAGTGACTGTCAAGTCCGAATCTTTGTGATCCAATGGATCCTTTGTCCTTCACCATCTCCTAGAGCTGGCTCAGACTCACATCCATTGAGTGAGTGAGGCCACCAAATCATCACATCTCTGTCACCCTCTTCTCATCCTGCCTTCAGTCTTTCCCAGCTTCAGGGTCTTTCCCAGGGAGTTGGCTCTTCACATCAGGTGACAAAAGATTGGAGCTTCAACTTCAGCATCAGTCCTTACAGTGAATATTCAGGGTTGATCTCCTTTATGATTGACTGGTTTGATCTCCTTGCTGTCCATGGGACTCTCAAGAGTCTCCTCCAGCACCATAGTTTGAACGCATCAGTTTTTCAGTGCTCAGCCTTCTTTATAGTCTAACTCTCCCATACATATATGACTACTAGAGAAACCATAGCTTGGACTATAGGGACCTTTACCAGCAAAGTGATGTCTCTGCTTTTTAATATGCTGTCTAGGTTTGTCATAGCTTTTCTCTCAAGGAGCAAGAGTCTTTTAATGTTATGGCTGCAGTCACCATCTGCAGTGATTTTGGAGCCTAAGAGAAGAAAATCCGCCACTGTTTCCATATTTTCCCCCATATATTTGCCAAGAAGTAAGGGGACCAGATGCCATGATCTTAGTTTTTGAATGTTGAGTTTTAAGCCAGCTTTTTCACCTCTCCTCTTTTACCCTCATCCAGAGGGTCTTTGGTTTCTCTTCACTTTCTGCCATTAGGGTGGTGTCATCTACATATCTGAGGTTGTCTTTTGTAATAACCTATAATGGAAGAGAATCTGAAAAAGTACATATATAAAAGTATATATTTATATATATATATATATATATATAAAGTATATATATATATAAAGTATTTATATATATGTGTGTGTGTGTATATATGTATATATATACACACACACCACTTTGAACCACTTTGTTATATACCTGAAAATAACATAGTGTTGTAAATCAACTACACTTCAGTTAAAAAATAAATAAATTTGTCCCATCAGAGGTAGACAGATCAAGTAGACAATTTGTCTTCCAGGCAGAGTGTTGGAATGAGAACTAATCATGCAGCAGGCTGTGTTTAAGGCTTAGGAAGTCCTTTTTCCATCCCCCTTGTCTTCACTGCGTTATATTGAATTGTATAACTTTCCTGTTTGTAAGAATCTATGTCCTTCACATTATTGAATTCTTGGCTTCTTTTAGTGAAAATGTCTGGAAGTAGGATATATATATCTCCTGAATTAAATCAGGGAAAGCATCTTATAGAGAACAAATACAGCATGATCTAGGCCTGTGACATTTTTATTATCTACATAAATTTTGGGAGGAAGATGTAGGTAATTTTGAAATTCAGATCTCACTTTTTCTCTCTCTCTCTCACATACACACATGACATAAGACACACACACATATTATATGCTAAATTGCAATACTATTACATGGTATACCAAATCTACAGTGCAGATAGTCTAGTTTTGGTTTGTTAAAATTAGAAAATTTTATTCAGGCAAAAGAGGAAAATAGGACATAACTATGATTATGCCACAACTAACTAAAAACCAAACTGTGTTAATACCCATAAACAGAGACACGCTATTTTAGCATGGTTGAGTATTATCAAGACAAATTAGAACTACTTAAGTTTTCTTAAGGACTATGTGTATTATTAAATATTTCACACATGTTTTTGCCGGGATTCTAAACTGTGATGACATTTAGATGGAAAAAAGACACTATTATGCTGAAAACATATTTATGCTTGGTATGTTTGTGTGTGTGTCAGTCACTCAGTTGTGTCCAACTCTTTCTGACCCTGCAGACTGTAGCTTGCCAGGCTCCTCTGTCCATGGAGTTCTTCAAGCAAGAATACTGGAGTGGATTGCCATTCCTTTCTCCAGGGGATCTTCCCTATCCAGGGATTGAACCCAGGTCTCCTACATTGCAGGCAGATTCTTTACTGTCTGAGCCACCAGGGAAGAAATATCCCATGTAGAGCAATTCATTTCACAGAGGAATGCATCATTTGAATGAGTCTGTAAAAAACATAACCTAAATTACCTACTTGGTTTAAAATTTTGGTTGCTGTTACCAAGTCCTCATTATTTCAACGTTAAAAAAAACTGACCATTTGCAATGGTTTTTTGTGCTTATTCTGAAGTTGAGTTTAAACAAAACTTTCTGTCTTGGTTTCCGATATACTGAGTTGGAAGGAAGTTGATTCACCCAAAACAAATTTGCGTAATGCTGGTTAATTAATGGTCAGTTGGTCTAATGATTTATTCACCATCTAAATTCCTTGCAAACATTCTATCAATCATATCTGCACTTCACATGTGGATGGATAGTCTAGCCCCAGAGCAACTGGAAACACAAGTGTCTATCAAAGCTGACTTTTGCTACTTCCATGTATTTTAAGTCATTTTGTGTAAGTTTATGAGTTGGCCTCTAAGTACAATATTAAATTCATTTCTCACACTTTCAGACTCATACACAATCCAGTATTTATATTATTTAAGAGCAGGATTGTTTTGGACAAAGGACATTTTGTTGTTGTTTGTTTTTTAAGCTTCCTCTGAACCTGAGTTTAGCTTAACGTTTTAGCATCTGAGAATCTCCTATTCTGGGTCCTAGCTAGTACAGAATCTGGAACAGAGTAGAAATGAATTCATAAACAGAGAAAAGTGAAATAATATGTACTTGTTCTCTTAATTATAAATGAGTGATTTTTATTTGGCATATGCCCAATTTTTTAATAGCCTCAATTTCTTGGTATAGTAGTTTGAAATTCAAAGATAAGTATCCTTATGTTAATTATCTGAGGGGAAAAAAAAACTGCCCAAAGTAAGTCTTTATCACCATATTATTTTATATATCAAAATTTGAAATTTGAATATGCTAAAGCAAGAAATGTTAATTTTTACCTAATTCATTTAAAATATTCTATGATAGCTACCCAAATTATGTCTTTTTGATAGTCTCTATCCTTTATTTTTCATTAAAAATTTTAGTATAGCAGTTAAAATGAAGCCTCAAGTACTACTTTTTATCTGAAATATATCAATTTTAATGTACAGTATTATTTTAGTTTCATGATTATATTTACAGTGTACTGCATAATGATTTGACATTTGCATACATTATGAAATGATCACCACAATAAGTCTGGGCTTCCTGGGGACTCAAAAGGTAAAGAATCTGCCTGCAACGTAAGAGACCCAGGTTCAATCCCTGGGTTGGGAAGATTCCTGGAGAAAAAAATGGCAACCCACTCCAGTATTCTTGCCTGGGAAATCCCATCAAAAGAGGAGCCTGCTGGTCTACAGTCCATGGGGTCAGTATGTCTAGTAGCTATCTGTCCCCATGCAAAGTTATGACAATATTGCTGACCACTCAGTAACTTGAGTGAAGCTAAAATAGACATATTTATCAAACTGACCAAAGGCCCATACCTCATATTGAAGAGATAAATATTTGAACTAGTTAGATAACGGGCCCTCAGAATTACTTAATACGAGTTGCCCAAGTTCTTTCCATATCTCCAAGCTATGTTATTCAGTTTAACTAGGTACCATTCTCAATTTTTGCTGTTGTTTATGCTCAGATGTGACCATCTCTTGTGTGGCCCCGTGGACTGTAGCCTGCCAGGCCCCTCTGTCCATGGGATTCTCCTGGCAAGAATACTGGAGTGAGTTGCCATTTCCTCCTCCAGGGAATCTTCTCAACCCAGGGACCAAACCTGCATCAAATTCTTCATCACTGAGCCACCTGGGAAGCCCATTCTCAATAGTTTTGTTGTATTCTGGAGCCTCATCTTCAAAACTGGCCATTTATAAGTATATTTTGCTCCATTTTCTTCTTTTCTAAGACTGTTTTTCTCCTTTTCTGCCTATACTCTCTCTTCTACAGGGATTTCGAGGAAACCTGTTAAGGCCATATCTTTATTTTGCCTCAGTTCAGTGCAATAATCTGCTTATTAACTGTTTTCAGCAACATGCTAAGTTCAGGCAGTTGAAAGGCCTCAGATTAATCTTTTTTAACCTAATGAGCTTTATGTAGAGTTGAGCAGTCATTAAATACATTATGTCTCATGCATCCAACCTGGACTGGTGATCTGTTTCACACATGATAATATACACGTTTTGATGCTGTTCTCTCGAAACATCCCACCCTCACCTTCTCCTATAGGGCAAAAGTCTGTTCTATACATCTGTGTCTCTTTTTCTGTCTTATATATAGGGTTATCGTTACCATCTTTCTAAATTCCATATATATGTGTTAGTATACTGTACCAGTGTTTATCTTTCTGACTTACTTCACTCTGTATAATGGGCTCCAGTTTTATCCACCTCATTAGAACTGATTCAAACGTATTCTTTTTAATGGCTGAGTAGTATTCCATTGTGTATATGTACCACAGCTTTCTAATCCATTCGTCTGCTGATGGACATCTAGGCTGCTTCCATGTCCTGGCTATTACAAACAGTGCTGTGATGAACATTGGGGTGCACGTGTCTCTTTCAGATCTGGTTTCCTCGGTGTGTATGCCCAGAAGTGGGATTGCTGGGTCATATGGCAGTTCTATTTCCAGTTTTTTAAGGAATCTCCACACTGTTCTCCATAGTAGCTGTACTAGTTTGCATTCCCACCAACAGTGTAAGAGGGTTCCCTTTTCTCCACACCCTATCCAACATTTATTGCTTGTAGACTTTTGGATAGCAGCCAACCTGACTGGTGTGTAATGGTACCTCATTGTGGTTTTGATTTGCATTTCTCTGATAATGAGTGATGTTGAGCATCTTTTCATGTGTTTGTTAGCCATCTGTATGTCTTCTTTGGAGAAATGTCTGTTTAGTTCTTTGGCCCCTTTTTTGATTGGGTCATTTATATTTCTGGAATTGAGCTGCAGGAGTTGCTTGTATATTTTTGAGATTAATCCTTTGTCTGTTGCTTCATTTGCTATTATTTTCCCCCATTCTAAAGACTGTCTTTTCACCTTGCTTAGAGTTTCCTTTGTTGTGCAAAAGCTTTTCAGTTTAATTAGGTCCCATGTGTTTATTTTTGCTTTTATTTCCAGTATTCTGGGAGGTGGGTCATAGAGGATCCTGCTGTGATTTATGTTGGAGAGTGTTTTGCCTATGTTCTCCTCTAGGAGTTTTATAGTTTCTGGCCTTACATTTAGATCTTTAATCCATTTTGAGTTTATTTTTGTATGTGGTGTTAGAAAGTGTTCTAGTTTCATTCTTTTACAAGTGGTTGACCAGTTTTCCCAGCACCACTTGTTAAAGAGGTTGTCTTTTTTCCATTGTATATTCTTGCCACCGTTGTTGAAGGTAAGGTGTCCATAGGTATGTGGAGTTATCTCTGGGCTTTCTATTTTGTTCCATTGATCTATATTTCTGTCTTTGTGCCAGTACCATACTGTCTTGATGAATGTGGCTTTGTAGTAGAGCCTGAAGTCAGGCAGGTTAATTCCTCCAGTTCCATTCTTCTTTCTCAAGATTGCTTTGGCTATTTGAGGTTTTTTGTATTTCCATACTAATTATGAAATTATTTGTTCTAGTTCTGTGAAGAATATTGTTGGTAGCTTGATAGGGATTGCATAGAATCTATAGATTGCTTTGCGTAGTATACTCATTTTCACAATATTGATTCTTCCAATCCATGAACACAGTATATTTCTCCATCTATTTGTGTCCTCTTTGATTTCTTTCACCAATGTTTTATAGTTTTCTATGTATAGGTCTTTTATTTTTTTAGGTAGATATACTCCTAAGTATTTTATTCTTTTTGTTGCAATGGTGAATGGTATTGTTTCCTTAATTTCTCTTTCTGTTTTCTCATTGTTACTGTATAGAAATGCAAGGGATTTCTGTGTGTTAATTTTATATCCTGCAACTTTACTGTATTCATTGATGACCATAGCTAGAAGACAGGTGTCCAGAGATCTTTGACTATTAAGACCTAGTCCAGTAATAGCACATTGAGTGTCTTATCAAGAAAAACCTTCTTCATAAGTGGGAACGAGCCTTCCCAGCAATGCAGAACGAAATCATCATGAAATGCCCACCACAGTATGGTCAGATTTATGACCACTAGGGCGCCATGTCAACTGCAAGTTGGCATGTACCAAGAGCATTGCCAACGACTGAGCAACAAAGGCGTCTACAGAGATTGAATCCCATGCTGCTATAGCTGCTGACCTTCAACAACCCCTGAGAGAGTTCAGGCTGGAGTGAGGCACTCTGTGCTCCAGGGAATCTGGTGGGACAGGCCTTTAGATAGTTGGATGTTTTTAGAGACAGATTTTATGATCTCAATCCTTGCATCTCCTCATATCTAGAGAAACACTAAATCCCTTCCTTGTGATATCAGATCCTCATGACTAACAAAAAGCCTTTTGTAAAATGAGTGCTTCATGGTATTGAACTCTCCCTTCCCCAAAACCTTATATATTGTGTTTCCCCCACTGCTGCTTAAGAGCAGTCTCAGAGCTATCTGAGATGCTGCCGCCTGGGCTGCAGTCCTCATTTTACCCCAAATAAAACTTAACTCACACACACAAAAAAATAATAAATACATTATGATATGAATTCACTGATAACTCATTCTCTGTATACATTTTGTGTGAATTGCCCAAGAAAAGAGAATGTGTACTTTATGTCTAGGTTAACATCATCCAGGGCTTCCCAGGTGGTGTTACTGGTAAACAACTCATGTGCCATACAGCATACCCAGGTTCAATCCCTGGATCAGGAAGATTCCCTGGAGGAGGAAATGACAACTCACTCCAATATTCTTGCTGGAAAACTCTATGGGCAGAAAAGCCTGGGTCACAAAAGAGTCAGACACGACTGAGCACACAGCACACACATTATCATCTAGAATGGTATTAATAAAAACAACTAACACATTAAGCACTTATTGCCTGTGAAGCACTTAACATATTTCTCCTCACAACTCTGTAAAGTATGTACTGTTGTTGTCGACACTGCACAAATGGGGAAATTGAATGAGCATTTGATAAATGTCTGTTTCCATCATTCTCTAATCTTATGTCATTAAGAAAGGTGGGCCTATATGCATCAGTAAAATAAAAATGTTTTTATGACTGAATTTTAAGTAATTAGAAACTTTCTCAGTAGTCTATAACTATCATTATTTGACATTTAATATTTATTATATTCACTCCCTAAGATTCATCTTTAAGAAGAAAATACCCATCGGTTTAGATAATTATTAGCCATCATTGACTAATGGGACTCAGTGATGGCAGGTGAAATTATAATATCATGCATCAGAAATAAGGTAAAATAGATTTGATAGAAGGTAAAAAGGCATGATGTTCAGGAACATGTCTGTTTATGATGTAGAAAGATAACTAACTGTTGCTACTTATATAAAGGTCTACCTTCTTTTAAAGAGAAACATGGAGCCATCCATCACTTTCCCAGGACTGTTTTTGTTTTTGTTTTTAAGAAGGTGTTGACTCAGTTTGAATCAATTGGATATTTCTAGTTGGATGACCGATGTTCTCAGAAACACTTTCATCTCTTGCTGAAACTGTTATGGTAATTATTCATTTCACTGTGATCCCAGCTAGGGAGGGAACTAACAGCCTCCACAGAGGCTTTTCCAGATGTCTCAGACATTTAACCATTCATTTCAAGCACCCATATTTCTATGGCGTGCACCTGCACCCTCATCATCAACATGGAAGTTCATTCCTCCCTAATCAATAGTAAGTAGAGTCGATGGGATTGCCAGGTGGAGCTGTGGTAAAGAATCTGCCTGCCAATGCAACAGACTCAGGAAATGCAGGGCATGTTGAATCGCTGGGTCAAGAAGATCCCCTGGAGAAGGAACTGGTAACCCACTCCAGTATTCTTGCCTGGAGAATCCCATAAACAGAGGAGCCTGGTGGGCTACAGTCCAGGGAGTCACAGAAAGTCAGGCACAACTAAAGTAAAAGCACACACAGAGATTACATATATATGATATCCATCACTACAGTAACTTATGTGTATTTATGCACTCATGAGTTTGTGTCTGTAATATGTGTGTATTTGTATATGCATCAGTATTTCTGTGTTTATATCCCTTCTTCACCTGATACAAAGAGCCAACTCATTGGAAAATATCCTGATGCTGGGAGAGATTGACAGCAGGAGAAGGGGGAAACAGAGGATGAGATGGTTGGATGGCATCATCGACTCAGTGGACATGAATTTGAGCAAACTCCTGGAGATAGTGAGGAACAGGGAAGCCTAGTGTGCTGCAGTCCATGGGGTTGCAATGAATCAGAAACGACTGAGCAACTGAACAACAAAAAAACCCCTTCTCCATGTTAAGAAACATGTCACCTAAGCACTTACTTATTTACACAATAAATTTCTTTGTTCAAAGCTCAGCTATGCCAGAATGACAGCTCTCCATCAGTTCTAGATGCACCCTTCCACCTGTCACACTGACTTTGTGCCGATGCTTCACAGGCCCCCTGCACCGTAAATGCCACCAAGTTTCCAAAGTTCCCTGGTCACCAGGTACAATGCTGATATCCTTGTACCAGGAAGAAAGGTCAAGAATATTTTTAAAATACAAAGAAGCAGTAAGTGGTGACATGCACTCACATTCTGTATGTATTTTTAAGAGAGTTGACAGAATTTTTGGATAAATTAAATGCATGTTGAAAGAGAATAGCCAAGGGTGACTCAGATTGTTGGCCTAAGTGGATTATTACATTGCCATTGATATAAGTAATAATGTGGGAGACATATAATGGGGTAGATTGGAAACTGAAATCTCCTCTTGGAGCATGTTGAGATTAAGACGTCTGTTAAGTATTCAAATGAAATAACAGAGCTGGCAGCTGAGTAAGTGAACATAGGCTTGACAGAGAAAGCCAGGGAAGAAGATGTAAATTGAGATGCAACAGAATATCAATGATATTTATCACCATGGACTAGACAATTATCCAAGGGAATGATTGAATGCAGACAGAGAAAAGAAATAAACACTGCCAGATGCTAATGAGCAGTGAAGAGAGGATTGAGAATTACATTTTAGAATAGACCTCTAATCTGCTTTTGTTATGGTAAGGGTGAGAGCTTGGTTAAGTGTTATAGGGAGCATGAAAGTGGGGAATTTAAGACAAAGCGTAACAAGCCTTATAAGGTATTTTACTGAAGAAGGGCAGAGGAGTCTAAGCTGCAAATAATACAGTTGTCTGCTTTTAAGAATGAATACTACCATAACATATTGGCGTACTGATGAGACAATATATTCATCAAAGAAAAATTCGTGAAACTGGAGAAAGATTAGATGGGATTAAGTCCATTTCTAGAAAGGTGATCAGGGTTCATGAAGTGCTTCATTATACTGGAAAATAGGAAGTGCATCTTTTCTAAAAATGTGTGTGTGTGTGCGCTCAGTCACTCAGTCATGTCCAGCTCTTTCATGACTCCATGACTGTAGCCCATCAGGCTCCTCTGTCAATGGAATTTCCCAGGCAAGAATACTGGAGAGGATTGTCATTTCTTCCTCCAGGGTATCTTCTTTATCCAAGGATCAAACCCATATCTCTTGAGTCTGATGCATTGGCAGGTGGATTCTTTACCTCTGTGACAACTGGGAAGCCCTTCTAAAGAGGCCTGTGCATCTAAATGTGGGTGAGTTGTTAGATTTAGAAATAGGATGAAAATTCATTGTTATTTTTTCAGCTTTCTAAGAGGCAAAGATCAGCTGAGAGTCAGGAAGGAAAAATGTGGTGAATATTAATAAGATGAGAAGTGTTAAGTAACTCTCTGAGAGTGGGTGAGTGAATGATCTGTGAAAAATAACAGTGGCTTAGAATAGAACTAAGGGCACAATGGAAGTTGTAGTGATGAATTTAAACTATTAAAAGCATTATGTATTTGTTCAGATTCAGAAATGGGAAGGCAGGAAGTTGAATAAATGAGGGTTGGAGTTTGGGGCACATAAATTCTCTAGAAAAAAGTGTGTGGGAATTGAGAAAGTGCTCAAGGCTATGCTTTTAATTATAAACAGTGAGTCAGATGAAAAGGGATATTGACTATGGGATATATTATGCCACAAAAACTGTCAGCTTCAGTGGGTTAGAGAGCTCACTTGGGGTGAAGATTTTAGGAATATGAATTCTAGAAAATTGCACTGAAAATGCAAGTAGGAAGTGGTGAATTACTTGAAATGTAGATGCTTTAAAAACATCTATTGGAATATAGTTGATTTACAATGTTGTTTTAGATTCAGGTGTACAACAAAGTGGTTCAGTTATATGTGCACATATATCCATTTTTCAGATTATTTTCTCACATAGGCCACTGCAGAGTGTTGAGTAGAGTTCATGGTGCCATGAAGTAGGTCCTTGTTGTGTATCTATTTATGGTAGTGTGTATATGTTAATCCAAAACTTCTAATGTATCCCTCCTCCTCTTTCCCATTTGGTAACCATAAGTTTGCTTTCAAAATCTGTGAGTCTATTTCTATTTTGTAAATAAGTTCATTTGTATCATGGTTTTTTTTTTTTCTCCCCAGAATCTATGTGGAAGTGATACCATACAATATTTGTCTTTCTCTTTCTGACTTACTTCACTCAGTATGATAACGTCTAGGTCCATCTGTGCTGCTCCAAATGGCATTATTTTGTTCTTTTTATGGTTGAATATTATGTCATACCACATTGCTTTTACCCAATATCATTTGAAATACAGATTTTTGACATGGTGTGGATATTGGTAATAGCCAAATGGTTGTGTCTGTAGAGCATGATGGGGGAGGCATGGTGAGCAAACTCATTGGACAGGATGAAGCCATATCAGAGATGCTAAACTCTGTCAGGTTCCAAGATGGGCAAGAACAATGATTTTGACCCAGTCAAAGTCGATTTTTGTTCATTTAAATATAGATACTGCAAACAGTAAGTGAAAGAGATGTAAGAAAAAGAGTGAATACATAAAGCTCTCAGATGACTCCCTAATTCCTCAAAGTGGTGACTTGACAGGTAGCAGACATGCAGCCTGCTGATACCAAGGCATCTAGAGAGGCTACCTTCTCTTTTATCAGAGTGAGGGCCAGCTTTGTCAACAACCAGGAGTGTTTCACCACTGAAGAAATACTTCCCTTTACATAGTCTATGTACACAAATGTACATTTTGTGATTTTTGTACAAAGAAAGGCAATGCCAAAGAATGCTCAAGCTACCACACAATTGCACTCATCTCACATGCTAGTAAACTGATGTTTAAAATTCTCCAAGCCAGGCTTCAGCAATATGTGAACCATGAAATTCCAGATATTCAACCTGGTTTTAGAAAAGGCAGAGGAACCAGAGGTCAAATTGCCAACATCTGCTGGACCATCAAAAAAGCAAGAGAGTTCCAGAAAAAGCATCGATTTCTGCTTTATTGACCTATGCCAAAGCCTTTGACTGTGTGAATCACAATAATCTGTGGAAAATTCTGAAAGAGATGGGAATATCAGACCACCTGACCTGCCTCTTGACAAATCTGTATGCAGGTCAGGAAGCAACAGTTAGAACTGGGCATGGAACAACAGACTGGTTCCAAATAGGAAAAGGAGTACGTCAAGGCTGTATATTGTCACCCTACTTATTTAACTTATATGCAGAGTACATCATGAGAAACGCTGGGCTGGAGGAAGCACAAGCTGGAATCAAGATTGCCAGGAGAAATATCAATAACCTCAGATATGCAGATGACACCACCCTTATGGCAGAAAGTGAAGAAGAACTAAAGAACCTATTGATGAAAATGAAAGGGGAGAGTGAAAAAGTTGGCTTAAAGCTCAATATTCAGAAAACTAAGATCAAGGCATCTGATTCTATTGTTTCATGGCAAATAGATGGGGAAACAGTGGCTGATTTTATTTGTCTGGGTCCAAAATCACTGCAGATGGTGATTGCAGTCATTAAATTAAAAGACACTTACTCCTTGAAAGGAAAGTTATGAACAACCTAGACAGCATATTAAAAAGCAGAGACATTACTTTGCCAACAAAGGTCCATCTGGTCAAGGCTATGGTTTTTCCAGTGGTCATGTATGGATGTGTGTTGGACTATAAAGAAAGCTGAGCACCGAAGAATTGATGCTCTTGAGCTGTGCTGCTGGAGAGTGCTCTTGAGAGTCCCTTGGACTGCATGGAGATCCAATGAGTCCATCCTAAATAGATCAGTCCTGGGTGTTTATTGGAAGAACTGATACTGAAGCTGAAACTCCATTACTTTGGCCACCTGATACGAAGAGCTGACTCATTGGAAAAGATCCTGATCCAGGGAAATATTGAAGGCAGGAGAAGGGGACAGCAGAGGATGAGATGATTGGATGGCATCACCGACTCAATGGACATGGGTTTGGGTGGACTCTGGGAGTTGATGATGGACAGGGATGTCTGGCATGCTGAGGTTCATGGGGTCATGAAGAGTCGGACAGGACTGAGCGACTGAACTGAACTGAACTGATAGCAGAAGGAGGTCAAACCAGTCAATTCTAAAGGAAATCATCCATGAATATTCATTGGAAGGGCTGATGCAGAATCTGAAGCTCCAATGCTTTGGCCACCTGATGCAAAGAGTTGATTCATTAGAAAAGACCCAGATCCTGGGAAAGATAGAGGGCAAGAGGAGAAGGAGGTGACAGAGGATGAGATGATTGGATGGTATCACTGACTCAGTGGACATGAGTTAGAGCCAACTCGGGGAGATAGTGATGGACAGGGAATCCTGGACTGCTAGTTCATGGGGTCATAAAGAGTCAAACATGACTTAGTGACTGAACAACGTTAGCACAAGTGGACTTGCCTAATGTAGAGGATCTGTGTGGATACTGAATGCACCAGGGATTCTTATATTAGCAATCCTGAGAAAGAAGATGGATTTAGAAGCTAACATGAGAAGGAATAGGGCTTCCCATGTGCCTCAGTAGTAAAGAACCTGCCTGCCAATGCAGGAGATGCAGACTTGATCCCTGGGTCAGGAATATCCTCAGGAAAAGGAAATGACAACCCACTCCAGTATTCTTGCCTGGAGAGTTCCATGGACAGAGGAGTCTGGGAGTATACAGTCCATCGGGCTGCAAAGAGTCAAACACAACTGAGCAACTAAGCATGTGTATAAAGATAAAGGTGAAGTCGTTGAAAAATAAACTCTAGAGTGACCTGAGTAACTAAATATGTAAATCGTGATGAGATTAGAGCTGACACTCTCTTAAAGGGAGGAGGAAAACAGATCAAGTTATACTCTTCTACTCAAGAGAAGCCTCAGAGGTAGTGGTTCAGATGAGATGATGACCATTGGGTCGGGTGGGGGTCTTAACATAAACAAGGAGGGACTTGGCAGTTTTATTTTCATTCCATTCAAAGACAGTGTTTGGACTGGATGAAATTGTCTTCTCAGGAGTCCCATTTCAGGATGATGACTATACTTCATTTAATTCTTAAAGTATCTTCAGACTTCATTTTCTATATTTTAATATCCTCAGTGCTTAGCCACTCAGTCATGTCCAACTCTTTGTGATCTCATGGACCGTAGCCTGCAGGCTCACTTGTCCATGATTCTCCAGGCAAGAATACTGGAGTGGGTTGTCATGCCCTTCTCCAGGAGATCTTCCCAAACCAGGGATCAAACCCAGGTCTCCTGCATTGCAGGTGAATTCTTTACTGTCCGAACCACCACGGAAGCAGCTGGATGTTAAAATGCTATGCTAACCGGAGATCAGTCCTGGGTGTTCATTGGAAGGACTGACGTTGAAGCTGAAACTCCAATAGTTTGGCCACATGATGCGAAGAGCTGACTCACTGGAAAAGACCCTGATGCTGGGAAAGATTGAGGGCAGGAGAAGAAGGGATGACAGAGGATGAGATGGTTGTATGGCATCACCGACTCCATGGACATGAGTTTGGGTGAACCCTGGGAATTGGTGATGGACAGGGAGGCCTGCCGTGCTTTGATTCATGAGGACACAAAGGGTTGGACATGACTGAGCTACTGAACTGAACTGAACCTTCAATTAGAAGGAACACAGGCTATGTGTGGCCTTGGCAGTTCTCTCCCAAGTGGCTTCAAGAAGACTTTTCTAGGTTTTAAGGTTTGGTTGATATTTCTAACCCAGGGAGATTTCCTTGTAACATAGAAGAGAGGACAAGCATTCAAAAATAGACCCAGTAAGAAGCATAAAAGGTCCAAAATTGCCAAAGCAATCCTGAAGAAAAAGAACAAAGCAAGAGACATAGCCCTCCCAAATTTCAGACTACAAAGTTATAGTAATTAAAATAGCATGGCATTGCCATAAAAACAGATGTGTGGCTCAACAGAACATAATAGAGAGCTCAGAAACAAACCTACACACCTGTGGTCAATTATTCTTCAACAAAAGGGGCAAGAATATACAATGGAGAAAAGACTGTCTTTCAGCAAGTAGTGTTGGGAAAACTAGACAGCTTCATGTAAATCAACGATGTTAGAACACACCCTCACATTATATATAAAAATAAGCTCCAAATGGCTAAAAGACAGACAGAAGTAGACCCAGTAACCATAATATATTAAGAAACTGGATTAGAAGAGGGGAATTTTGTTCTAAATGATCTATATCCACTTTCCCAAATTCACTGCAAAATGTAAATCCTTTAGCTTTTAGAAACAGAGACATCGAGGAATTTTATATTATATTTTAGGTGATAAATTGCAAAATAACAAAGCAACTCTGAAATGTAACAAATAGTCTTTGGCAAAGAAAAAATATACCAGAATCATTCAATTTCTTCTGTGTGTCAAAGTCATGTTCATGATGAAAGATTTAAAGATCTAAGTCCTCATTTCATGTACAATTTTCAATTTGGGCAACTCATCTTTACTTCTAATAAAGCACTTTAAAATATAAACAAATGTATTAAACACTGATAATAAAAGTAAACACCCTATTAATTACATAGATATGTTTGCATTACACAAACTGTGTTTATAATCCAAGAGCATTGTAATTTGTTGTGAGGAGTCAGGACAAAGTCAGATGGATATTATTGTGCCCTCATAGAAATGAACATGACACAGAGCCATATGTTTTATTTTGTTACATAAGCACACCTAAGGGCCATATCCAGTCTTCTGGTCTCCTTAGTCATATTTTTGTTCTCAAATGTTTTCCAATTTTCAGAACTCATTTTTGAAATTTATCATGTTTATCATTTCCTGCCAGCTTTTTAAATCTCTTAAAATTCTGCTTCATTCAGTCTTTTTTAAATTGTATAAAACAGGTATGTGGGGGTGTCTTGCGGTAGGATTTGCAGAACTGGTTGAGAGAGTCCTTCCTTCAATCCTATCCATTAAAAAAATGGTCAGGACTGTTTCTAACAGCATTTGCAAGGGATTCATTTGTGTTCACATTTTGAGGTTGTGCAGAGAGTTTATATTTCTAACAATATTAATTCCTTCTTTTTGAACATTTATTTGAGCAAGGAATAAGGCTGGGTGCTACAAATACATAATTCTGATTCTGACTCTATATACTTATAATTGTGTGTGTGTATGGGGATAGGATGAAACCATTATCAAATAAGTAATCGATAAGATAGACAAAGGTACATGCCATAAAGGAGGAACAAGATTTCATTTGGGTTTATCTCACAAATTTTAAAGATTATAAAATGTTTCCCACTTTGGTTTTATCCTCGTCTTACTATAAATGCATCTAATAGGTTTTCTGAACTTTTTTCATATGAACAGTGGCATTCTGTTACTTCTGAAAAATATTCTGTGAGGAGGTATTTCATTTACGTGTGTTAAGGAAATAATAGATGAAGTGAAGCTAAATACGTTACTTTTAGCTAAGTGATAGAATCGACCTTCCTGCAATCAGTCCTATGCCTGTGAATCATCCCAAACAACCTACTGGTAAAGAGGGTAAAACAATTTATGACATGACAGCACCTCTCTCATGAAGCTTGGTCTGATGAGGTGCAGCTAGGGTGAAGAGGTATACGGTTTTAGCTACATGGGAAAATTCTTATTCACTAGAAGCTGAATTTAAAGTATTACTTGAAAATTCCCTTTGATATGCTGAGAGAAAACTGTTTCTCTCATACTGTAAATGTCTCTACAACATTAATATTTTAGTTACTTCCTCTGACAAGATTTTGTATATTAAAAAAAAAAATAGCAATTGGAAAGTGTTTCACAGCCTTGAGAATGTCCCTTTGGGAGACACTTGCAGATAAAATATAAAAGATAAAAAGAAGGTAGACATTGTTCTTTCTGTTAGCTAGTATATGAGGTAATACAGATAGATTAGTATGTAACATAACATGTAAGGGAAATGCTACTTCTTTTTTTTCATGTATGTATTTGACAAATGCAGCAGGGAGTTTCCAGCTTCAGACTAAGGTGTGGAAAGATAAAAAGAGCTTTGTTCCTCTTTTAACAAAGAGGCAAGTCTGTACAATATACAAAATCTTGACTTTTTAAGAAATTTGTCAAACATTTGAAGTATTTTTAGAAAAATTTTGCTTCAAGTGTAGTTGATTTACAATTTCATGCGTTTCAGGTGTATAGCAAAGTGATTCATGTATGTTCTTTCCAGATTCCTTTCCCTTAGAGTTTATTAACTACTATGGAGTATAGCTCTCTGAGCTGTACAATAGGTCCTTCTTGGTTATCTATTTTATATTTAATAGTGTGTATGTTAATCCCACCCTCCTAACTGATCCCTCCCCTCTACTTTCCCCTTTGGTAACCACAAGTTTAGTTTCTGTGTCTTTTAGTCTATTTCTGTTTTGGAAATAAATTCATTTCTGTTTCTTTAAGATTCCACATATAAGTGATATAATGATATTTGTCTTTCTCTGTGTGACTAAGTTCACTTAGAATGATAATCTCCAGGTCTGTCTATGTTCCTGCAAATAATACTATTTCATTTTTTGGATGAGTAATACTCCGTTGTATATATGTACCACATCTTCTGTAACCATTCCTCCATCAATGGGCATTTAAGTTGTTTCCATGTCTTGGCTGTCATGAATAGTGATGTTATAGCATGTGTCTACTTGAATTATTATTTTCTTTGGAAATATATCTAGGAGTGGGATTGCTGGATCATATTATTTCTAATTTTAGCTTTTTTAGGAACCCTGAATGCTGTTCTCCATTATGGCTGCACCAGTTTACATTGCCACCAGCAGCATAGGAGGGTTGCTTTTTCTCCACACCCTCTCTAGCATTTATTGTTTGTAGACTTTTTGATGATGGCAATTCTGACCTGGGTGAAGTGATCCCTCATTGTAGTTTTGATGTGCATTTCTCTGATAACTACTGATGTTGATCATCTTTTCATGTGTCTTTTGGCCATTTCTATGTCTTTTTTGAAAGGGAGCATTGCAAGGAGTGAAAGTGAAAGATTTCCAGAAGTGGGGGAAAAAAAGTGAAAGATTGCCATGAGAAATATCAATAACTTCAGATACACAGATGACACCATCTACACCATCTTTATGGCAGGAAGTGAAGAAGAACTAAAGAGCCTCTTGATGAAAGTGAAAGAGGAGAGTGAAAAAGTGGGCTTAAAACTCAACATTCAGAAAATGAAAATCATGGCATTTGGTCCCATCCCTTCATGGCAAATAGATGGGGAAACAATGGAAATAGTGAGAGACTCTATGTCTGGGGCTTCAAAATCACTGCAGATGGTGACTGCAGCCATGAAATTAAAAGATGCTTGCTCCTTGGAAGAAAAGCTATGATCAACCTAGACAGCATATTAAAAAACAGAGACATCACCTTGCCTACAAAGGTCTGTCAAATCAAAGCTATGGTTTATCCTGTAGCCATGTATGGATGTGAGAGTTAGACCATAAAGAAAGCTGAGCACTGAAGATTTGATGCTTTTTAACTGTGGTGTTGGATGACACTCTTGAGAGTCCCTTGGACTGCAAGGAGATCCAACCAGTCCATCCTAAAGGATATCAGTCCTGAATATTCATTAAAGGGACTCATGCCAAAGCTGAAACTCCAATACTTTGGCCATCTGATGCGAAGAACCGCCTCATTGTAACAGACTCTGATGTGGCAAAAGATCAAAGGCCCGAGAAGGGGACAACAGAGGACGAGATGATTGGATGGTATCACCAACTCAATGGACATGAGTTTGAACAAGCTCCGGGAGTTGGTGATGGGCAGGGAAGCTTGGTGTGTGGCAGTCCATGGAGTCACAAAGATTTGGACACAACTGAGCAACTGAACTGACTGACAGACTGATGTCTATTTTGGAGAAATGTCTATTTATGTCTTTTGTCCATTTTTTGAGTGGGTTGTTTGTTTTGATATTGATCTGTATAAGCCATTTGTATATTTTAGAAATTGATCCCTCTTTGATCACATCATATGAAAATATTTTCTCCCATTCTATGGATTTTCTTTTGGCTTTATTTATGGTTTCATTTGATGGCACAAAAGCAGAAATATAAATCAATATAACAGGATAGAAAGCCCAGAAAGAAACCCACTAACCTATGGTCAATTAACCTATGACAAAAGAGGTAAGAATATTCAATGGAAAAAAAGGTAGTCTCTTCATAAAGTGATGCTGGGAAAACTAGACAGCCACCTGTAAAAGAATGGAATTACAATATTTTCTAATACTATACACAAAGATGAATTCAAAATGGATTAAAAACCTAAATGTAAGATCAAAATGGATTAAAGACCTAAATGTGAGCTATTTTTAGAAATTAAGGCAAAATAAAGACTATTTTTTAAACAAATAGAAAATGAGAAATTTCATTATTGAACAGAATAACTATATGGTGAAATTAAAAAAAATTAGAAATAATATAAGACAAAACTGGATCAATGCTAAGATATGAAAATCATTCTTAATATTTAAGTTATAAATATAAAATATTTGGCTTATTTTTATTTTCTTTGATGAAATATTGAGTGTGAAATTAAAATAGCAAAATGCAATGGGCTTATAAGATACAAAAGTAAAAATTTATTTAAATAGCAAAAAATAAAAAATAAAAAAAGGAAATTAAGAGCATTTGATTGTAAAATACTTACATTGCATGTGAAGTCAACCATTATTAAAGAAGGAGTCAAAGGTGTAATTTATAGATACATGATCTACACAATCATTAAATGTATTTGAAAAAACAGTAAAACTAAGTACCAAATCATGGAAATGTAATAAAACTTATTGGGATCATAAAAAATATTAAGCTATTTCATTTTCAAGAAGAATATGAGGCAAAGGAATGATGAAGCAAATTTAAAAAAAAGAAACTAGAAAAAAGGCAAATTCTGTTTCAACCAAATCAATAAATAGCTATAAATAGTCTAATATTTACATCTAGATGCTCAAATTCGATGAAAAAGCAAGACTCAACTATATATAATCCATAAGAATCTCAATTTAAATACAAATACATATGCAGATTAAAAGTAAAAGTCTGGGAAAACAATATAAAATGCCAACATGAATTTAAAAAACTAGAGTAACTGCATAAGTATAAGATAAAGTAGACATCTAAACTAGTAATATTAGTGAAGATTAAGAGAGACATTATGTAATGATAAAAGGACTGAATCACTAAGAAGAAATCACAGTCTTGTGTTTGTGCCTAACAATTTTCAAATAACATGAGTAAAAAAAATGGTAAAATATAAAGAAAACAAGATCAAGCCACAACTCTCTCTCATAATTGATTGAAAAAAATTAAGTAGTTTGAAAATCAATAAGGCTATGGAACAACAGATCAGTACGATCAACAAACTAAACCTACAGGACATTTATAGATCCCTTGAGTCAACACATCAGAATAAGCATTCTTGACACATGCACATAAAACATTTTCAAAGATAGATGATGTTCTAGGCCATAAAGCAATCCTTTAGAAATCAACACGAACTGAAATAATACAATGTCTGTTTTCTGAGATGAAAGCATTGTATTTGAAATCAACAATAAAAGTTATATGAAAGATCCCTAAACATTTATAAATTAACATACTTCTGAAAGACATATGACTCTATAGGCAAATTATTTAAAAAAATAGAAAATATTTTAAATTGAAGTAAAACGCTATGAATCAAAATTTGTGGGATGCACAAAGAGTAGTATTTAGTAGGAAACATAATGTTAAATGGTTAGATTATGACAGAAGAAAGTTCTGAAGTTAATTATTTACATATCACACTAAGAAAATATAAGGAAACAAAGTAAGCAGAAAGAATAAGGTTATACAGATAAGAATCAATCAAATTGCAGAGAAAAACAATAAAGAAAAATCAAAAACATTTCTGATTCTTTGAAAAGATTAATTAGACAAACTAGTATGACATTATTAAAGGACAAAATAATCAACATCAGGATTGAAAGATGAGAACACAATCCTAATAATATTAAAAGAATAACTTTATGAAATTGTTAGGAAGAATTTTATGTCCATACATTTGACAACTTAGATCAAATGTACAAGTTCCTTACAAGGCACTAACAAAGCCCACATGAGAATAGTTAGATAACTAGAATAGTTATATATATCAATAAAAGTAACTGCACTTGTAGCTAAAAAGTTTCCAGCAAGTTAAACATTTTTCCAACATAGAAAAATATCTTCTGGTCACTTTTATCTCCAGCTCCCTTTCCCATCCTTGAACATGGTAAATACAATCCCTTCTGCGACCTTTACTTTGTTGCTTGAAATACCTTTTCCCCCAATACTTGGTTCACTAATATCTTCTTCTAGTCTTTGCTCAAATTATTGTGTTGGCTCAAAAAAACCTATTTAATATTGAGTCTTTATCTCTCTCCCAGCTCCCAGCTCCTCTTATTTTCCTTCTCTTTTTTTTCCCATAGAACTTATCATTTTCTTATATACTACAAAAATACACATTAAATGTCTCCCTTATCATCTCTCTCCCTCAGGTTAAAGTAGGATGGTAGAGGGTAGGTGTCAGCGTGTCCTTTATTGATACACCCTGACAGCCTCAGTGGTGTCTGGCACCGGAGCCTAAATATTTGTTGAGTGGATGGGTGAATTTCACTTTATACATTCCATTGTTGTAGCTGTCATTTCATAATACAGTTATTGAGTTCTTTGGTGTTTCCTGCTAGACCAAGGTCCCCTTGAGAAAATTTCTTGCTCACAGACATATATGAATTCACAGTGCCTGGTACTAATAAAATTAGATGATATGTTTTGAATGAACGAGTGAGGGGAGTGAGTGAAACTGATTCTCTGACCTCCACTGGCTCTCATCTGCAAAACTTACATCCTGTTCTAAGTTAAAACTTAAATTGTCATTGTTAGAATTTGTAAAATTACTTAGAATTGAAAACAGATTTATTTCATCCAGTCAGTTTGTCTGCCTGCCTTTGATGCCCTTCTAAAAACACCTGTGATAAATTAGTATGAGTTTACTCTATAGAAATTACTTCCATTTATTCCAATGCTTCATGACATTTCAGTGGTATACAGAGTTTATCAGTCTGTCAAACATATAAATATAGCTAAGATACATATGAAAAAGGGTGTTTTAGAATAATACTGTACCTATGCAGTTTAATGGACTTGATAGTTTTCAGTTTTCCATATTAAATATTAAATATGCATGGGCTGGTTGAACACATACCATTTCAGAGAAAACTGGTCAAGTTCTTGGTATAGTCCTTTCTACAGCTGATCTCCAACAACTCACTAAAGGATTTCAAGGTGACCTTGCTGGGACAGAAAGGAATGACCTCTCTGAATGTTTTCAGAGTAAAATAGTAAAATGTTGCATAGATCTAAGCCTGGAGGCACATACATGGTATTTTGATATCAGTTAATATTTTAAGCTCTTTCTGAAAGATTAACTGTGGAAACAAGGCAATTTATTTGCAGACTTTGCTCATTTTGTTTTTAATTTTTCAAAAGTTTGAGTTCAACACAATCATAGTGCAGCATAAGACACTTAGCAAAATTACAACGAAAATATTACAACTAATGCAATTCATGGAATTGTGGAAATACATGCTCGTTCAAATACACTTATATTTGCAATGATGCTCTTACATTTAAGTCATTGTTATCACTTAGAGTCATGAGACTAAGAACAAAATATTTAAAATTATAAAATACTTTAGATTACACATAGAGTTCATCACATTTGATGGCACATTAGCTTGGTCTTGTGCAAAGCACGTGAAATAAAAATATCAGTGGCATTACATTTTAAGTTTTTATTTTTGCCAGCTCTTATTACTTTGATTATAATAGTAAAAGATAATAACTTTATGTGATTCAAATAATAAATATATAGATATCATATTTTTGTCTACAATAAATTGTTGCTTAAATTAATTTAGAGTTTCAAGGTTTTATAAGCCTCATTCCTTTCATCTCAGTTGTGAGATTTTACTAAACTCTGTGACCCTGTAAAGATATAGCTGTTGTTTTTTCTACTCTATGTTTTGGTCATCTTTAAATCTACTTAAAGTCATCAAAGTGATTCACTGTTAGAATGAAATCTGAATTTATGGTGCAATGTTATTTTTAAACTGAAAGAAACAAATTTTCCATTATCATTTTATAAAAGACCTGATAACTAAGTGATATATGTTAGCCAGCATACAACTGGAATTGTATTAAAATAATACAAATGAAATTGGCTGTATTGCTTGCAATTATTTCAAAGTTTCCAAAAGTTAAAATAAAATATAAACAGAACACTATTTTTAACATACACACAGATGATGTGCCAATGCTACGATTCATGTATGAAATCCAGGTAAATTTGTGGACAGCTTACGATTCATTGTATTGTGAAAAACAGATAACATCTAGCTATATACAATCATTTCTTATTAGTTACATATTTGATAGGAAAACAGTCATAAATGGAAAACAAATGGAGACTTCAGCTGATATCTGGATTACAGGTTTTGTTTTGTTTTGTTTTTCTGAGTGGTTTGTATCATGCCTCCTTCTTCTAAATTTTAAGCTTTTTGAAGGCAGGAACTATGATTTGTTCTCAATATTATGTTCCATATCCTTTACTGTTTTCAGCCAAAAGTGAAGATTTAAGACCAGCTGAAGAACAATAGGTACAAAAGATAACGGAGGTAACTTACAGACATTAGAGCTACCAAGAGATGCTGCCTGCTGCTTACTAAATAATACCTACTTGAGTTTTTCTAGTATGTACACATTGGTGTTAGGAATATTACAGAGGAAAATACTGAACTGATAGAGCTGGACTTGAATATTTCCCAAAACAAGTTGTGTAAGAAACACCTAAGACTTATGTAATGAAATGTGTAAGGAATGGAAATTTTTTTCTCCTCTGGATTACTGGATAAAGGAGAGAAAGTCTCAGCAGGTGAGGTATGATGAACCTTAATAGAAGGAGAGAGACATTTGTGCCAAAAAAAAAAAAAAAAAAAACCCGCCAGAATTAGAGGGAAGGAATGTAAGACATGACTAATCCTGGGGTGATAAGTCTTTGGGGAAAAACTCTACAGAGAACCTGAGTCATCCACCAGCTCCCAAACTCCAGCTATAACAGAAATCATCTTTAAACGTGAGAATATAATACCTAATAGAAACTATTTAAAAAGTCATCGACTTGTTTTGTCATTTTATCCTACCTGGGGAAAAAATAATCAGCTTTGGCAAAAAGCGGAGGTCCTCAAGCTGAAGATTGATAGGAAACATCCTAATTGATGATTTTTGTATTTCTTAGTTCTGGTCTCTAGTCTCAAAATCATCAAAGATGCACAGTGTGATCTTACTTTAAGAAGCATTTTTAGTAGAAGGTCTTGATCTTAGAAGTGAAGCAGAAGCATCGCTTCTCTAGTTTCTTTCTGTTTCCTTAGCATCTTTTTCCTGCACTGTCCAGTCCTGCTGCTTCTCTTTCCAAGGATCCATCTCTCAGGACTTCATTACATGGGCCGCTCGATGACCCCTCGCTGGCCTTGCCGGCTGCGGCACCTGGGGCGTGTCCCGGCACAGCTCTTTGCATGCTCTCTTTTGAAATCGCCGAGGTCATACTTTTGACACCATCATCTCAGATGTCCCTGCTGTACTCTTTCTGACGGTGCCACCTACACTTTCATCACATTCGACTTCTTTCTCTCAAGCTCCAAACCCTGTGGTTCTCTCTTGTTTCCCACCCTTGACTTGTTCCTCTTCCTGGCATGTCAGAATGAACTCGTGGCCTTCCCAACTCTAGGTGGTATGGACGCAGGATGCAAATGTGAGAGCCCGGTCATCCTGTATAAATGCATTCTTCTGTCTGATTTCTGACTTTCCCTAATCCATTTCAATACAAAATTGTACAGATAATATGGAACTCGAGATGCTTTAGTATCTGCAAAGATATCAAAATGCTTTTGATGTTACTCGATACCTCTTAGAAAAACTATATTTTTTAGTCTAAGGATTTGGAAGTAAAACATTCCTAGTTAACAAATATTAATATATCTGTTTTTATTACACAAGCCAACATATGTGTATACACATATATAATATGTGTTAATGTATTTGAACACATACATGCTGTAATATATGATTTTATGAAATATTTTTGAAAGACACTCAATTAGAGATGTGGTTTTGTGGCATTTTTTAAAATTAATTAATTTATTTTAATTGGAGGCTAATTACTTTACAATATTGTGGTGGTTTTTGTCATACACTGACATGAATCAGCCATGGGTATACATGTGTTCCCCATCCTGAACCCCACTCCCACCCCCCTCCCCATCCCTTCCCTCAGGGTCATCCCAGTGCACTGGCTTTGAGCACCCTGTCTCAGGCATTGAACTTGGACTGGCGATCTGTTTCACATATGGTAATATATATGTTTCAGTGCTATTCTCTCAAATCATCCCACCCTCGCCTTCTCCCAGAGTTCAAATCAAAAGTCTGTTCTTTGTGTCTCTTTTGCTATCTTGCATAAAGGGTCATCATTACCATTTTTCTAAATTCCATATATATGCATTAGTATACTGTATTGGTGTTTTTCTTTCTGACTTGCTTCACTCTGTATAAAAGGTTCCAGTTTCACCCACCTCATTAGAATTGATTCAAATGCTGGGTTGTGTGGCATTTTAATCAATCATCTGAAAACAGAATTGCAAACAGTTTAATGAATTTGCCACTATTCAAGATACAGACATTTGTACATTAATGATAGTATAATTTGCAACTTTTATAAATTAAAATGAGACCAGAAATGAATTAACACTTTGTTACTTAATAAATTTCATTCAGAATTATGATAATTTATGGAAATAAAAATAATATATAATTTGAGACTTTTTTACAACTTATGCAAAATGTTCACTAAATATTATTCAATTTAATCTCAAGACAATTAAAAGCGGTGGGTATCATTGATTATATTTATAATTGAATATATTTTACTGTAATTCACATGGATAAAAGTAACAGCATTCATAACTTTGAAAATAAAATATAAGTATGACTATTATTTTAGGCTAATCCTTTTTGTATTACACATATAAATCTGGGTAATACAGACCTAAACTGTCCAAGTAGTACCTAAATTTCAATACATAAAATATAGTAACTTGTGCTTTTGTATAACTTAAATAATACCCACTGTATTTATAAATGTTTGACATCCAAATACTGCTTGTATGATTTCTCATCTATTTAAAATATGAAAGTATATGTTTGGTGCTGTGCATAAAAATATGAGTAATATTAATGCATGCATGCAAAGTTGCTTCAGTCATGTCTGACTCTTTGTGACTCCATGGACTGTAGCCTGCCAGGCTCCTCTGTCCATGAAATTTCCCAGATAAGAATACTGGAGCAGGTTGCCATTCCCTTCTCCAGAGGGTCTTTCCGACCCAGGGAGTGAACCCAAGTCTCATGTCTCCTGCAATGGCAAGCAGGTTCTTTACCACTAGCACCACCTGGGAAGCACCAATATTAATAGTAAGAGCAAATTAATAAATTGGATTCTAAAATGCACACTATTGTAATTAGAACATTGAATGCATTATATGTGTACTCTGTGTGTATAATGGAGCAAACTTCTGCTGTAAGTTCAAGTGTTCTTCCATATACATAGAAAATCTTTATTTTAATTTTAACCATTGATTGATGGTTGTTGATTTTGAAAACTGGAAAATTTAGTTAAAGGCAAGAATAGTATGGGATTGTCTGGAGAATCCTATGGACAGAGGAGCCTATCAGGCTACAGTCCATGGGTCTCAGAGTTGGATATAACTGAAACGACTTCACACACTCATGCATGCAATATAACATACATATTATTATATTCTATATACAATAGCATGGCAGATCTTGTGTTATGGACTGATGTGTGTTTCTTTTAAATGATGTTCCATGAACTACTGTCCAGCTGGATCCTGTGCAGGTTGTTTAACTCACAGCCAAGGAGAGAGAGGACACACAGCTCTCTGTCGTGGGTTGTGTCCCCTATGACAACTCAACACAGTCAGTCTGAGGCCAGGCGAGCGTCAGGCTTTCAACGCAGCTCCATCTTTCACTTCTACAGCTGCCCTTCTGCTATCTGGAGCTGCACCACCAACCACAAGAGAAACTGAAGCACTCATAGGTAATCCCTCTTTAGATAAGAGTATGTGAACCACCCTTCTGGGAATATTTAAGTCAAAATCCAATATCCTCTTTCTCCCTTGTAGTTTGACTATGACCAGATCTATACTGCTGAGTGGACTGACCACTGGCTATTAAACCTGCTTTGTTGCGAAGAAAACAAAGAAAAAAAAAAGGAAAGTAAGTAATAAATTTAGTTTCTCCTAGTAGTGAAATTCAGTTCAAGATTCAAGGTTTATATCTATAAAAGGGGTTTTGATCTCATTTCTGTGGGGCCAGGCAGGCAGCCAAGTGGCAGTCTAAACAAAACTGACATTCTATAATTAAATGCATATTTATGACCCTGCCAGAACACTTGCAAAATAAGAGGGGAAAAAAAGGAATATATTTTGAGAAATAATTAATTGCCACCTTAAGATACATTAAACAAAGTGATCATACCTTCTGGTCAGTGGGCATGACCTTCTAGAACACTGCACCCCTGGCACCAGCCCGGATCTCATGGGACTCACTTGAGGATCTCAGACACCAAGGGTTGTTCATGATGGAACCAAGTGGGGGAAATAAAAGAAAGGAACATATGACCTGTGGAAGCAGTATACTTTTCTCACAGGAAAGGGCATGCACATGCCAGCAGCATCTGCTGTGAAAACTAATCACTACATAGTTCTAGGATCCTTTATGTCAGGAAGACTAAAGTATTATAGACTCGAAGTCTTACATGCTATTTGATTATTTAAATGCATTAAGGAAAGCTTGAAAATTCAAATAAAAAAAAACAATTATTTTTCCATTTTTGATAAAGGCAAAAATGTCATCTTAGAAGTACAGATTCAACCTTTTGTGGCATTAAGATTGGAAAGTCTCAATACTATTTTCGGTAAGACTTCTTCTAGCTCTGTCGCTTAAAGGTGTGTGACACTGGAAAATTACCAAACTTGCTTGGGCTTCACTCTTTAAAATTAATTTTTATTGGAGTTGATTTATTATAGTTGATTTAGTTTTGTGTTTCTGCTGTACGGCACAGTGAATCAGTCATACATATATATGTGTCCACTGTTTTCTAGGTTCTTTTCCCACATAGGTCATTACAGAGCATTACGTAGAGTTCTATGTGCTGTATGCAGCAGGTCCTTATAAGTTAGCTATTTTATGCATAGTAGTGTGTATGTGTTAATCTGTCTCCCAATCTGCCCCTAAAGCCGTCTCCCACTTTGTAATCATAAGTTTGTTTTCTACATCCATGACTATTCTGGTTTTGTACAGAAGTTCACTTGTACCATTGTTTTAGATTCTGCATACAAGTGAGACCATATCATATGTCTTTCTCTGTCTGATTTACTTCAGTTCAGTATGACAGTCCCTAGATTCATCCATGTTGCTGCAAAGAACATTATTTTTTTCTTTTCATGGCTAAGTAATATCCCATTGTATATATGTACCACATCTTCTTTATCCATTGTTTTGTCAATGGACATTTAGGTTGCTTCCATGTCTTTGCTGCTGTAAATCATGCCACAGTGAACATTGGGGTACATGTATCTTTTTAAACCATGATTTTCTCCAGATATAATTGGCTTAATTTTTTTTTAACTGTGCACTGGATTATATACCATATGTGGTTTCCTTCCTCAATAAGATTATACTGATCTCTTTCCAAAGAGAAGTCTTATAAAGAAGACCTTTGCCCTTTCTCAATTTAGATCAAATTATGGCAGGCATATTTTTTCTTGCTCCACATGCTTCAAACCATTTCTAGCTTTTGTTTCTCCTCTACCATAGTTGATAAAGTAAGTACATATTTTCCCAGACTCCCTTACACTTATATGTAAACATGTGCAAAAATCTTCACCAACATACATATTTATACCCATATCTGTCTATCCACTTATCTATTCATCTAGCTATTTACAACTATGAGTTTACACAAATACCTCCAATTCCAGTCAGACTCTACAGAATGTGTTCTCATCTTGCCCCTTCTATGGCTGCAGGAAACTCATATTTCATTACCCTCACCATATGCAGTTGAACGCTCATGCCTCCTTCTGTAACCAAGCTGCCCCCTAAGTCCCACCAACCTCCACAGGTCCTCATCTCCTGCCTCCTCACCCCAAACTCCTCTTCAACGTGGCCGCGTCAGAGCTGCCAGCCTCCTAAGCCTCAGCTGTCCTCTCAGTATGCCGCACCCTGGAGGACCCGCCACCTCCTGTCACCTCACCCCTCTTCTCGTCTAGCTCAGGCGTCCTCCCAGCACTGACCACATCCTCCACCCCAGCCCCATATGCCCAACCAGAGGCAGAGGCATCAAGAAACGGAGTCCTCAGACATTTAAGGGCTCACCATGCCAGGGAGCTGAAGCAATATACAATCAGTAGTCACATTTGAAGCTAGATGTGGTGGTGTAAATAGTGCTTTTTAATTTAATGAAAATATTGTCTGGCGTTTCCAGAAATTCTACCTGTGATGTGGGTATAAACACTTTCTTCAGGGTATCTTCCAACGTGGTCCATTTCCACTGCTCTCAGCATGCTCTGAGGGCCAGAATGTTGGCTTGTATAGGCTACCTCAGGCTTTCATTCTTCCTCTTAGTTTCCATTTGACTTTGGAAACCCTGCAGGAGAGCAAGGAAAATGCCTTCCCTTTGCTTTCCCCCCTGCCTGTCTGTGCAGCTGCCTCTGGTCCTTTGTGCCTCCTGCCTGCATGCTCCTCCATCTTGCTAGGTATCAGCCCCTAGCTTTCTCCAAGCATCTCTCTCCCACATTTCAAGCACTGTTTGTTCCCCTCAGGCCTTCAGGTGTATGAACAGTAGCATCTCTATTTCACAAGTTCTGGGAGGTAAAATTTCAGCTTGCGTTTTACCTAAATCTTCCCCACACATTTGCTCTATTCCTCTAGTAAGTTCACTTTGATTATTCTGACATGAGATTTCCACTGTTCCTGTTGGGACTTTTACTGATACTTTTATTGGTATCAAGGTGCCTCCAAGATAGACCATCAAAATAGGCTTACCCAGCTGGGTTGCTCATGTGTTAGAGAAGCACAAGGATAGCCTATTTCCTGAGGAGATGAGGCCACTCCATAAACTCCGGTGGCGTCAAGTTTTCTGAAGCTATTACAGGTAGCATGGTGTGTACCGGCCTGGCACGGTTGCCATGGCAACAGCAGTGGTGACAAAGATCATGTAATCACTGTGCTTCTGATTGTAGCCCTAGAGACAGTTCTTATAGAGAAGGAGGGATAAATACACAAGAATCAATGTTAAAGCAAAGGACCAGTGACATCGCCATGAGCAGAGATCACTTGGGGATTGAGACCAAGCCTCAGACATGACAATTAACTGGCAAAATGCCACCAAAGCCACTCAGGGTGAGATGGGAGTGCTGGTGAGAAAGGGGTGAGGCACAGAGAGATGGCATCGGGGCTCTTGAGCAGACATAAATAGTGGGTAGAACTGGACTCTCCAAATTCCCCTCAAATTCTTCTGCTGGCAGAGGCAGCCCTGCCCCTCTCTAGTCTGAGTCATCCATTATCTGCATGGAAACCTCTCAGTCATGACTCCTGGGGCACCTGCACCATTTCCCCTCAAGTCCCACCCCTCACATGTATCATTTTATATTTCAGGCTCCTGAGGAAATGTAGATACTTAGAGCAGCTAGATATAGTTGTACAAGGTCTTCTTTAAAAAGAGATAGCCTCTGTACTTGGGGAGTTATGGGATATAATCCCAATATTGTTGTTTCCTGGGGAGAATGTTTAGATGCGAAATCTAAGGCTAAGTCAGTTGAATTTACTGGCAAGTGGACATTCACTCAGGACTAAAGATTGGCTGTGTTGTGCTGAATTTTGGGGGGATGGCATTGTGGTCTATCAGGGGGCTAATTAAACTCATGACTCAATGGTGGGTATAAGAAAGGTGGTTAAATTTGAAGACATTCACGTCTTTTATTTTTTTAAGGAAAAAATGCAGAGAAACAGGGAGATAGAAATACTGGTTGGAGCTGTTTGCTGAAACTTGCTCACACATCCATTAACTACACTTAGAAGATCTGATAGATACTCTATCAGATTTATCAAATGCAGTGGTAAGAGATAATCTTTGGAGAGCTTTCTGAGAGTTGCCCTCTGTGGGCTTAAGAGGATTGGAAGAGATTCTGTAATACAAGCGCATTTTTGGACTGGAGTCAGAATAAAGGACATCAGCATGATAGGAAGGGCCATGTGAAAGGTGTGAGTGGGGGTATGGATGTGATTCCTTTTACACCCCATTTTGGGAGTCTACTTGCCAAGGGTCAAAATTAAATGAGGCATGGGTGGTGACCATAATTTTATGAACTCTATTTTTGTGATTGTAGCTGTGTTTCTAGACAGTTAAGACTTAATAAGTAACTGCCTGCCTCCCTAGTATTTGTCCTCACTTATAAAAAACAGCCAGAGAAAGCCAAATATATGCAAATAAGCTCCCCAAATCAATCACATGCTATTATGCCCCTCTTAAATTAATCCATCTCCATCTTCACTGCCAGCAACTGCCACTCAAAACTTGTTTGATGATCCCTTTCTTCTCACTGTAGGGCTTCCTTGGTGGCTGAGATAATAAAGAATCTGTCTGCAATGCAGGGGACCCAAGTTGGATCCCTGGATTGGAAAGATCCCCTGGAGAAGGGAATGGCTACCCACTCTGGTATTCTTGCCTGGGAAATCCCATGGACAGAGGAGCCTGCCAGGCTACAGTCCTTGGGTTTGCAAAGAGTTGGAGAAAACTAAGCAGTTTCACTTTCGCTTTTTTTTTTCCTTTCCCTCACTATAAGACTTCACCATTCTCTTGCCCTCCTGAGTCCATTATGGTAGCTGACTTACTGTAGGAAACATTCCAATGGCTTCATTTGCTCTTATTCAGAATGTCTTTGTTTATTTCTGCAGGTTTCCCAGAGGCTCCAAGATGAGGATTTTACCTATCTTTGCTGCTGCCTTCAGCCAAGTGTGGAGATGCCTGTGCCTGTCTGTGTATGACTTGGTGAGTCCACCCTGAGTGGTCAATTAGCAGCCTTTGCTTTGAGTTCCTCAGCCATTTATTCTCAGTTTTGTTTCTGGATTTCATTTTTGGTTTCCACTTTGTGGATACCCTTCTGGGAACCAGGTTATTTCTTTTCATCTCCTTTGGTTCTCTAGTTTGCTTCCATTTTGCATTTGCTGGGTGAAAATGTTTGTCGTATGGAGAATCACAGAGGTTGGTAGATGCTGTGCTTTCTACACTAATTAAATCCTATAAATTTTGCTCAACTTCTTTCTCAGAGTAAACTTGTAGCACCAGTGGCAAGTACTCCAATAATCCACAGACTCACTATCTCCAGCCTTCAAACATGACCACTGGACCCTTCAGCAAACATGTCCCTTCCTGTTCTTTAATACCTACCCTGTAAGTCTAATAGGGGACGGTGGGCAGAAAACTGCCCCCCAAGCACGTACATGTCCTAATCCAAGGGTAATTAAGGTCACTGCTAGAATTAAAGTTGCTTATAACTGACTTTAGTGAAAGTCACTCAGTCGTGTCTGATTCTTTGCAACCCCATGGCCTATACAGTCCATGGAATTCTCTAGGCCAGAATACTGGAGTGGGTAGCCTTTCCCTTCTCTAGAGGATCTTCCCAACCCAGGGATCAAACCCTGGTCTCCCACATTGCGGATAGATTCTTTACCAGAAGAGTCACAAGGGAAGCCCATAACTGACCTTAATATTTGGAGATTAGCCTGAAAAATCCAGGTGGGCATAGTTTATTCCCAAACATCCTTAAAGTGGGAAAGGCATCAGAAGAGATTCAGAAGGAGGCACAACAGAAGAAGAATGGTCAGAGATGTGGTGCTGATCACACCAACGATGATGGAAGAGGACCAGTTGCTGAGGGGGGTGGGCAGCTCTGCCAGCTGGGAAAGGTAAGGAGACGTTCTTCATCAGAGCCTCTGGCACTGAAGGCCTTCCAGTTGGTTTCTAGTCTTGAGTTTTTAGCTTGGTGAAACCACTGTCAGACTCTAACCTATAGAATTGTATGAAGGTTGAGTCGTTTTATGCTTCTAAGTTGGTTACATAAGAAATAGAAAACTATCACCTAGGGAGAGACTCACTTTATGAATGAAAATTGTACAATTAAGTGCACACCAGATGAGGAATTGTTTTGAGGTTTTTTTAATCTCAGATTTCCAGTCTGCAGAATGATCAGACAATGAATTTCTGTTGTTTCAGGCATGTAGATGTGGTACTTTGTTTTGGCAGCTTAACAAGCTAATGCATTCACCACATGATTTCAAATAGATACTAGCTAAATTTCTCCAGGAAAATGTTTATTATGGTAGAAAGTTGGTTACTATTTTAGCTTGACTTTGGGTGAACTTTAAAAGGATAGATGAGGTGATTTGGAGATATGTGTCACCTTTTAGAATATAATTCTTTAACAGTAATTTCTGTTGTCGTAGAGTTGCTTTGCAATGCTGTGTTGGTTTCTGCTGCTCAGCAAGCCGCATCAGCCATATGTGCATTCATGCCCTCTTTTTAAACTTCCTTCCCAATCAGGTCACCACAGAGCACTGCTAGTGTTCCCTGTGCTATGCAGCAGCTTTTGTTAATAATCTGCTTTATACATGGTATCAATAGCGTATGCATGTCAGTCCCAATCTCCCAACTCATCCCACCCACCATGTTCCTCCCCGCGGTGCCATAAGTTTGCTCTCCACATCTGTGTCTCTACTTCTGTTTTGCAAAAGACGTCATCTGTGCCACTTTTCTATATCCCACATGTGCGTTAATAAACAGTGTTTGTTTTCCTCTTTCCGACATACTTGACTCTGAATGGCAAGCTCTGGATTATTCACATCTCTACAAATGACACAATCCCATTCATTTTTATGACTGAGTAGTATTCCATTGTATATACACACTGCATCTTTTTTGCCCGTTCATCTGTTGATGGTCATCCACGTTGTTTCCATGTCCTCCTGATGTAAATAACACTGTAGTGTTCTGCTGTAGTGAACACTGGGCTATGTGTGTGTTTTTGAATTATGGTTTTCTCAGGGTATATGCTCAGTGGTATTGCTGGGTCATATAGTACTTCTATTTTAGTTTTTTAAAGAAAACTCCATACTCTTCTGCATAGTGGCTATATCAATTTACATTCCCACCAATAGTGCAAGACAGCTGCACTTTCTCCACAAAAAATTATATAACTGCAGCATCATTGAAAACCAAAGTCTCAAGGATATTGTGACACTTTCAAATAGGGACTGTCTAGCTGCCACCTTTTGTAGGGTTTGTCTGCTTCTCCTAATTGGGTGTTAGTTTTCAGATGGATTAATGTACTTCCTTTTATAAACATATGGCCCTGAGTGATGTCAGTAGCATGGCAGAGTGAGGTGTTTTCTTTGACACTCCCCTTCAATCTAAAATCATAAAACATCCTCATGGTAACAAAGATGCCTCTGCTCAGCCCACCAGGATGCTGGAGAATGCCACACATCTGGACCTGGTTCCGACAGGGGAGGTGGGACCAGGGAAACCATTGAGGCAGAGCTTGTGATCCCTGTCCTCTGTGTGTGGGAGCTGAGCCCCTGACCCAGAGAACCTGGGGAGGTGACACCCATGACCCTGACCCCCTGGTCACAGCAGCACCCATAGCCATGGGGAGTAGAAGCAGGGGCACCAGGGACCCTGTCTCCTCAGAGCAGAGCTGCCTATGGCCCCAACCCCTATTGCCCCACCTGCAGCAATGGGGCCCACAGACCTATATGTACAGCCCTGTACATAACATAGGTGCCCAAGCGACCCCGGCTGACCCCACTCCTCTCCCTTCCCCTGTGGTTTGGAGCTTGTGAAGAGGAGGAGGATCCCAGGCCCCACCAAAGACCCACCATCCTTGTGCTGCAGGCAACAGTGCTAGTGACGCTGGCAGCAGTGAGGTAGCAAAACCCCAAAGGCAAAGAAGCAATAACAGGGTACAGTGACACCTCTGACAGGCAGAGTGGAGGGTGGGAAGTGCCAATTCCCAAGTATGATCAGAGGCAGGTCAGGCAAGAGAGGACTTCCCCCACAGTTCAGTGGGTACATAATCCGCCTGCAATGCAGGAGACCTGGGTTCTATCCCTGAGTTGGGAAGATCCCCTGGAGAAGGGTATGGAAACCCACTCCAATTTTCTTGCCTGGAGAATCCCCATGGACAGAGGAGCCTGGTGGGCTACAGTCTATGGGGTCCCAAAGAATCAAACATGACTGAGTGACTAAGCACACATGGTGATCTGCTGAATACTTAAAATCAACTAGAAAGGTGTTGGGGCTTCCATGGTGGCTCAGATGGTAAAGAAGCTGTCTGCAATGCAGGGGACAGAGCTTTGATCACTGGGTCAGGAAGATCCCCTGAAAAAGGGAATGGCTACCCACTCCAGTATTCTTGCCTAGAGAATTCCATGGACAGAGGAGCCTGGTGGGTTAAAGTCCATGGGATTGCAAAAAGTGGCTGAGACTTTTGCTTCACTTTTCAGAAAGGTGTTTTCAGCTACTTCAAGTGCACCTGCAGTCAAGTATATAGAGATGAAGAACCACAGTAATACTAAACTGAAACAAAGATAATGATGGTTCTTAAATAACCAAAATGAAAGTCACAGAATATTGTGATCTAAATACTGATAGAGAATTCAAAGTAGCTATCATGAAGAAACTCAGTGATCTGTAAGAGAACCCACAAGGGCATTCAGTGAGCTCAGGGATAAAACTAATGAATAGGAGTATTTCATCAAAGAGATTGAAACTCAAAAATAATACATTGCAGAGTTGAAGAACCAAATAAATGAGATGAAGAAGGCATTAGAGAGCGTTGAAAATAGAGCAGACCAAAGGGAAGAGCGTATCAGTGAGTTCATTACAGAAACCTAGAAACGATACAAGGATAAGAGGAATGAGAAATTAGATAGTTTTCAAAATGAGGACAATCTATGACAGCTGTCTGTCTCTTCTAGGAATAGCAGCATTATAGAAACAGGGGTTGCAGAAGAAAATAAACAGAAAGGAGTAGAGAGTTTGTTTAAAGAAATAACCAGTGAGAACTTCCCAAACTTGTGAAGGAAACAGACAAATGTGGGTCTATGAGGCTGAGAGACCACTCTAATTACCTCAATGAAAAAGACCAACCTAGATAGCAAATTAAAAAGCAGAGACATTACTTTGCCAACAAAGATCAATCTAGTCAAAGCTATAGTTTCTCCAGTAGTCATTTGTGGATGTGAGATTTGGACTATAAAGAAAGCTGAGTGCCGAAGAATGGATGCTTTTGAACTGTGGTGTTGGAGAAGACTCTTGAGAGTCCCTTGGACAGCAAGGAGGGGTTGGCGGCAGGAGGAGAAGGGGACGACAGAGGATGAGATGGCTGGATGGCATCACCAACTCAGTGGACATGAGTTTGAGTAAACTCCGGGAGTTGGTGATGGACAGGGAGGCCTAGCATGCTGCGATTCATGGGGTCGCAAAGAGTCGGACACGACTGAGACACTGAACTGAACTGAACTGAACTGAAGAAAGATAATAAAGAAGAAAGGATAAAACAGGGTGCAGTTCATGAGTCTCTTATGATTTTTGCCATGTCTGTGTTCAGCAAGGATGTTAGAAGTAATATCCTTATGTGTAGACTTTATTTATTAATTCATAAGTGCATAACTGATTTTTCCACAAGTGAGGAGGTGACATAGCCATAACAGTTTTAGATA
This sequence comes from Muntiacus reevesi, assembly GCF_963930625.1. Taxonomy (NCBI): domain Eukaryota; kingdom Metazoa; phylum Chordata; class Mammalia; order Artiodactyla; family Cervidae; genus Muntiacus; species Muntiacus reevesi. The sequence goes on along the minus strand of NC_089265.1, from coordinate 2,729,306 downwards.
TATGGACATTTTAATCATGTTAATTCCTCTAATTCATGAGTATAAATTATCTTTCCATTTATTATTTTTTCTTCAATTTTTTTCAACAAATTATAGTTTTAAGTGTACAAGTCTTTCACCTCCTTAGTTAAATTTATTTCTAGGTATTTTATTCCTTTTTTGCTATTGTAAAGGTGATTGTTAACTTTTTTTTTTTTTGCTAGCTCATTGTTAATGTATTGAAATGCAACAGATTTTTGGATGTTGATTTTGTATCCTTCAAATTTACTGTATTCATTATTTTAATGAATACAGCTTTTTGTGTAGTCTTCAGGTTTACTCTATTTAATCATATCACCTGTAAATAGTGACGGCATCTCTTCTCTTCTAATCTGGATGCCTTTTAATATTTGTTCTTACCTAATTGCTCTGCCTGAAACTTCCAATATTACCTTGAATTAGAGTGCAAATTTTCCACAGTCTGTGGTGATCCACACAGTCAAATTGGAGAAGGAAATGGCAACCCACTCCAGTGTTCTTGCCTAGAGAATCCTGTGGACAGAGGAGCCTGGTGGGCTCTGTCCATAGGGTCGCACAGAGTTGGACATGACTGAAGTGACTTGGATGCATGCATGCATTGGAAAAGGAAATGGCAACCCACTCCAGTATTCTTGCCTGGAGAATACTAGGCACAGATGAGCCTGGTGGGCTGCCATCTATGGGGTCTCACAGAGTCGGACACGACTGAAGCGACTTAGCAGCAGCAGTAGCACACAGTCAAAGGCTTTAGTGCAGCCAGTGAAGCAGAAGTAGATTTTTTTTTTTCTGGAATTCCCTTGCTTTTTCTATGATCCAACAGATGTTGCAATTTGATCTCGGGTTCCTCTACCTTTGGGCTAGCCTAACGGGGCTTCCATTATGACTCAGCTAGTAAAGAATCCAGTTGTAGTGCCAGAGACCTGGGTTTGATCCCTGGGTTGGGAAAGTCCCCTGGAGAAGGGAAAGGCTACCCACTCCAGTATTCTGGCCTGGAGAATTCCATGGACTGTATAGTCCATGGGGGTGCAAAGAGTCGGACACAACTGAGAGATTTTCACTTTCCTCTACCTTTTCTAAATCCAGCTTGTACATCTGGAAGTTCTTGGTTTACATACTGTTGGAGTCTAGCTTGAAGGATTTTGAGCATTACCTTGCTATCATGTGAAATGAGTACAATTCTGTGGTAGTTTGAACATTCTTAGGCATTTCTCTTTTTTGTGATTGGAATGAAAACTGACCTTTTCCAATCCTGTGGCCACTGCTGAGTTTTCCAACATGCAATTAAAGTTAACCAAAATTATTTTAAGGATTTGTTAACATAGTAATGATTTTAAGAGAGGTTAGATGTTGTGTATAAGACATTGTGATCATAGATACATTAAGAAAATTATGCATAGGAATTTTAGAGTTCCTATGATAAGTGTCAGTTACTCAGTCATGTCCCACTCTTTGTGACCCAATGGACTGTAGTCCGCCAGGCTCCTGTGTCCATGAGACTCTTCAGCAAGAATACTGAAGTGGGTTTCCATTCCTTTCTCCAGGGGGTCTTCTTGACCCAGGGATTGAACCCAGGTATCCTGCATTGCAGGCAGATTCTTTACAATCTGAGCCAGATAAACTCCACCCAACCTCTTTTTCCACAAATTTCAGGGTTGTTTGCACATTCAAAAATCATTTGTAAGCAGACATTATCATGAAAAAGTACTAAATGGGGATGACTTGAACTTTAATTACTCTAGAAAAAAAGACCTCATTTAGCAGGAAGGTATGATGATCTAGTGTGTTAGTCGCTCAGCCATGTCAGCTCTTTGTGACCCCATGGATAGCCTGCCAGGCTCCTCTGTCTATGTGATAACGTTCTATACACTGAAACATTTGCTTGTGGGTAGAACCTCAGAGCCAAAAATAACCACATTAATGTGAGTTGCTTAGAATGGTCCAAAACTTGGGGAGTGTGTTGGAATTTTCACAAGTAGTAAGATAAGGATGAAAGACATCTTATGTGAACTGGGAGCTGGTAAACACAGCCAGTGTGTGGGTTGCATTTCTCTCTTCTTCTTATCAACCACCAGTACCCTAGACCAAGTTACCTTTGTTTCTCAACTAGACCACCACAGCAGCTTAATAAGTATCCCCATGTACTTCTCTTGTTCTAATCCAGAGTTGGCAAAACTACAGTCTGAATCCCCATCCACCTGTTATTACAAATGGAATCTAACTGGACTGCAGCCCCATCCATGTATTTACAGGTTTGTTACAGGTGTTTTCTTCTTCAGCAGCCTGGTTGGGTAGTTGTGACAGAGACTTTGTGGCCCAGAAAAGCCCAACAAATGTATGATCTCACACTGTTCAAAAAGTGTTTGCAAACCACCACTCTAATCCATTAGCATTTCTGTAGTAGAGGTGATGCATTTAAATGTAGATTTGATAGGCTATTTACTAACTTGTTGATGGAGTTCCATTGCTCTTTGGGGAAAAACCAATGTTCAACACAGTCTTCAGGACCCTGCTGCCCAATCCTCTGCACACACAGAGACTGTTCTCAGATGGCACTCTGTCAGGTCCTCAGGTGGGCGTGCTTATTGCCATTCATCACTTTTCTTTCTGTCTTCAGTTTGCTGACTCTCTTGCATCCTCAGAGTTCAGCTATAATTTCCTCTCTTTGAAAAAAGACCTTCCCCTGAGTCACCAGATGTGGGCGGGTCTCTTGGTATGTACTGGATAGAATCGAATATGCCTCCAACATGGCACTTATCATCATCATAAGTACCGTGATGTCAAGTGTGGTCTCCTCCACAAGAAATGAAACTCCTTTAGAGGAGAAACCAGGGCAAGGAGTTTCGTCTGCTCAGTGCCTAGAATGGTGCCTGGTAAACAGACAAGTTTGAATACTTGCTGTTGGTTGGTTTTATATCATTTGCCACTCCTAGAGGCTTTCTGGGTGGTACGGTGGTAAAGAACCCACCTGCCAATGCAGGAGAGGCAAGAGACGTGGGTTTGATCCCTGGCTGGGGAAGATCCCCTGAGACAGAAATGGTGGCCCACTCCAGTATTCTTGCCTGGAGAATCCCATGGACAGAGGAACTTGGCAGGTTACAGTCCATGGGGTCAGAAAGAGTCAGACATGACTGAGCACATACATATACTACTTCTAGATGCATTACTGGGTGTGTGTCTTTGGATATAGTACATGCCCAGGAGATGTTAACTGAATGAAACAAAAAACTTTTTATAATGACCTTTTTTTTTTTTTTAATTATAGAAACAGAAAAGTTTGCGAACAGAAAGTGTGTGTAGCTTGAGAGTTTATTATAAAGTGATCACTGTGATATAGCTACAACTCAGATCAAAAAGTGAAGTAGCACCAGAACTCCTTCATTTCCCTCCCAATCAGTAACACCTTCCACAAAAATCACTGTCTTAACTTGTAATAACATGGGTCAATTTTACTTTTTAAAATTTTTATACAATCTTTAAAGGTTATACTTCATTTACAGTTATTGAAAAATACTAGCTATTTCCCCTTGTTGTACAATAAATCCTTGTAGTCTACCTTTTTTTTTTTTTTGTAATTAAAAAAAAATATATTTGGCCACATGGCAGGTGGGATCTTAGTTCCCTGACCAGGAATCAAACACATGTCCCCTGCATTGGGAGGGCAGAGTCTTACCCACTGGTTAATAGCTTTAACTACAATTATCCTTTGTAGCCTATCTTATTTCCAATAGTTTGTATCTCCTACTCCCTGATCCCATAGCACCCCCTAACCCCTGCTGGTAACATTTGACTTGTTTTTAAACTTTATGTAAATAGAAGCTTGCAAAAAACATTCTTCTGTATCTGGCATATTTTGTATCTAATATTTCTGAGATTTATTTATGTTATACCTACAGTAATAGTTCATTCATTCAATTGCAATATATTATTCAATTGTAGGATATACCAACATGAATTTCTTCATATACATATACCAATATGTATTCTTCAAATACATATACCAATATGTATTTCTTCAACTGGTGAAGAAAGTTTGTATGGTCCCAGTTTATTACCACCCCCAAAAAAACTGCTTCTAGGAATATTCTTGAATATAAATTATGAAACATGTATATGTGAGTTTAGGTAGCATGTTTCTAGGGCTTAATTTTTACTGGATACACACATATACAAAATTTAGTAGATATGACAGTGTTTGAAAGAGATGGTACTGATTTTGATTTTGAGCATTAGAAGAGAGTTCCAGTTAGTCCTCATTTTTGGCAGGACCTGAAATCTTCACCATCTAAATTTTTAGCTATTCTCGTAGGTTGTAGAATCACATTGTAAATTGGATCTGTGTTTCCTGATTACTAATGAGGTTGAACACATATTCATGATTAATTGCAAGAAAAAACCTATTTGGATGTGCAAAAATAGTATAGATACCAACCAGTTAGGCTTGTAGAATAGTCCTATGAGCTAAGACTTTGCCACTTTTCCAGAGTTAAGACTTGAGAACCTTTCACTTTCTCTGCAGAAGCATCCTTTATTTTATAAGGATTATTATTATTATTTTTTGCATCACTGACTCAACGGACATGAGTTTGAACAAAGTCAGGGAGATAGTGAGGGGCAGGAAAGCCTAGTAGGCTGCAGTCCATGGGGTCACAAAGAGTTGGACATGACTTAACAACTGAATAACACTTTTCTTTTATCCTCAGTTGATTTGTTTTGAAGGATATGTGACAAAATTTCAAACTACTCTCTCAACAGATATTTTCACTATTGCTTATGTTTGTGGTTCTCTAGAAATGAGAGTGGCTATCAATATTTTAAGACTGTTTCTGATTTAGTGTCAATGACAACCATGTGTTCTTTTTCATGAGGTAGGAGGTAAAGGGTGATTGTTAAACAGAAAAAATGACATTGTTGAAAAATATATAGCTATTCTGAGTAAGAAAATAATTTTGGATTTGGAAATAAAGTACTAACCATTCATTGAAACTTGTTTCAGATATACATATGTGCTTAAATGAAAGACCAAACACTAATCTTTTGAGGAATGAGTACACTATTTTCAAATAAGATCTGGAGATATAATAACTGTCAATTTTTTCTTGCTCACCTGCCCTGGCTCATGTAGATTTGCCCTTTGCAAGCAATATAAACCTTGTTGACTACTCTCCCCAGTGAAATGGCCTTTCGCAGTCTTAGAAATATGTCAGTATTACTCATATATTGAGCTTTATCCTATCATCCATAAAATAGAGGGTAAATGTGGTCTTTTATCTGCTTTACCTTTAAAGAAACTTTTCCTTGAATTTCATTAACCTTTTGGAAGTTTATTGTCTACTCATTATATTTCTCAGAATTTTCAGTCTCTAGGGGAAATTTTAGTTATGTATACTGAGATATTTTTGTGACATTGTTATAAAGTATGCCTACAAGGAATATTTTTTTTTTTCAGTATAAGGGGAATAGATAGATTAGATAGAAAGAATAGATAGAAATAAAGATAGAGAACAGATTAATAGGTAGATAATAGATACATAGAAGGGATAGATAGAAAGATAGTATAGATAATATAGATGATAGATGATATCTACACATTATATCTAATATCTATATCTATATTAGAATTTAAACTAAGAAATTTTAAAATTCATCCCTAATTTCTCATCAATAATATAGGTTACTAGCAGGCATTCAAACCTGTGATATTTGAATGAAATAGTAGGAAAAAAATGAACACATACTAAGTGAAAATCACTCAGTTGTGTCAGAGTCTAACCCACCAGACTGCTTTTGTCCATGGGATTCTCCAGGCAAAAATACTGGAGTGGGTTGCCATTTCCTTCTCCAGGGGATCATCCTAAGCAAGGGAGCAAACCTGGGTCCCCTGCATTGCAGGCAGATTCTTTACTGTCTAAGCCATGAACACACAAGCCTGTGATTTAATCACCAAACCACAGAGCAGCCAGCTGTCCTGACTATATCCTGGTCACTACAGGGAAGACAACCAGTGCTGAGACACTGCAGGTCCTTAATGTGTTCTGAGTTCATTCAATGGCTTTCTATTGTATTCATTACAGGAGCACAGTGGGGGCACTTTTTGTACCACCTCCCTTGCTGTCACGCTTCCTCTCAAATCAGCCATAATTGCAGTCAGCACTTCTAGGGAAGCATTCTGGGCCATGCCCCAGGCTACTCCCAGGCTACACACCCAGGCTACAGGGGTTTCTGCTTTCCGTATCAGGGCCTTTTCTAAACTATTCCAATCACTAGGTCCTCAGACAAGTGAGATGCTGACAAACGCTTTGCCAACCATCCACAGTCAGGGGACAAGAGTGGATGCATATATAGCCCCATGGTACATGCCTCAAATGCACTTGTCTTGGGCCCTCGTTCTGCTCCCTAAAATGTCTTGTGTAGTTGAGTTCTTTTTGCCCTTTGCAGTAACTCAATACTTCTCCCTTACAGAGACTTTTCCTTCTTCACTTGCTCACTTCTATTTCCCCAGGCTCACCTCTATTTCTGGGAAGTTCCAACTGCACTCAAATCCATGTCTTTGGCTCTGCTTCTTTCAGGATGTTGTTGTTTACTCACTAAGTCCTGTCTGACTCTTTGCAAACCCATGGACTATAGCATACCAGGCTTCCCTGTCCTTCACCATCTCCTGGAGTTTGCTCAAACTCATGTCCACTGAGTCGGTGATGCCATCCAACCATCTTTTCCTCTGTCACTCTCTTCTCCTTTGCCTTAGATCTTTCCCAACATCAGGTTCTTTTCTAATGAGTCAGCTCTTTACATCAGGCAACCAAAGTATTGCAGCTTCATCTTCAGCATCACTCCTTCCATTGAATATTCAGGATTGATTTCCTTCAGGATTGACTGGTTTGACCTCCTTGCTGTTCAAAGGAATCTCAAGAGTCTTCTCCAGCACCACAGTTCGAAAGCATCAGTTATTAAGTACTCTGCCTTCTTTATGGTCCAACTCTCACATCCATGCATGAATACAATTTAAAATATTTGATACTGGCTGTGGCTCTAGAAAGTATAACCTCAAGATGATATTATGGAAGTGTACCACTGACACACACGAAGACTCCAGTGATTCTACCCTTAGTCATAGTGTGGTACTGGTACCCCTCAAGGTGCTCCAGCATCAAACAGACTAATCATCTGAAGAGGTTTGTGATGAAATACATGTTAAAATAAAAGCATTGGTTTTTTTCGATGTTTCTGGAAATTGACATTTTTAAATTGAAATTATAAAGATTATGAAGACAGCTGGCTTTGTTAAATGCGTTGTGAACCTTAAAGCAAGAAGATGATAGACTCAGGTCATCCAACTCTTAAATCAAAGTGAGCTGTACAAGTCCTAAAACTTTCAGAGGCATTTAAGGAAATCACCGGCCTTTATACCTGGGGGCAAATTTTGCAGAATATCAAGCCCAGATTTCACTGTAAAGGAGCTTAATCCAGGAAAGGAAATTGAATGCACAGTCTTTATGCTAAATTTGGATTTCAAAGAGAAGAGTGGCTAACTGAGGGGTGGGATCAGAATAATTGGTGCTTGATAAACTTGAATGTTTAAGATCTCCTTGTGATCTGGGCCAAAAGGACCTTTACTGTAGGATGGAGGTTCCCTTTGTTTGTTAACCCTCCCCAAAGTTCTCCTTTTTGTGCCAAGCCCTTAAAACAATGGACTTACCTGAGGGCTCAGCAGGTAAAGAACCTACCTGCAATGCAGGAGACACAGGTTCAATCCCTAGGTCATGAAGCTCCCCTGGAGAAGGAAATGGAAATCCTCCCCAGTATTAGTGCCTGGAGAATTCCATGGACATAGGTGCCTGTCTGGCTACTGTCCATGGGATCACAGAGTCACACATGACTGAGCAAGTAAACACACAACACACACACACACAATGAAAGAATAGGCTTATACCCCCAAAGAAAATACAGTCCTTGCCCCAAGAAAATAGTTTTTCCAGGGAAATAAAATTGTTGAGGGACTAAGATAATGAATACTGGCAGGAAAAGGTCAACACAGGTGATAATCTTCCTTGAGGGTGTGGAGAGAGCATCGAGTGCAATGTAAGGATGGTTTGCTAGCATCAGTTCAGGTCAGCCACTCAGTTGTGTCTGACTTTTTGCGACCCCATGGACTACAGCACGTCAGACTTCCCTGTCTATCACCAACTCCCGGAGCTTGCTCAAACTCATGTCCATTGAGTTGGTGAAGCCATCTAGCCATCTCATCCTCTGTCATCCCCTTCTCCTCCTGCCTTCAACCTTTCCCGGAATCAGGTTCTTTTCCAATGAGTCAGTTCTTCGAATCAGGTGGCCAAAGTATTGGAGTTTCAGCTTAAGCATCAGTCCTTCCAATGAATATTCAGGAATGATATCCTTGAGGATTGACTGGTTGAATCTTCTTATGGTCCAAGGGACTCTCAAGAGTCTTCTCCAACACCACAGTTCAAAAGCATCAATTCTTCAGCACTCAGTTTTCTTTATAGTCCAACTCTCACATCCATACATGACTACTAGAAAAACCATAGCTTTGACTAGACAGACCTTTGTTGGCAAAGTAATGTCTCTGCTCTTTAAAATGCTGTCTAGGTTGGTCATAGTTTTTCTTCCAAGGAGCAAGCGTCTTTTAATTTCATGGCTGTAGTCACCATCTGCAGTGATTTTGGAGCCCAAGATGTGTGTGACTCTTTACAACCCTATAGACTGTACCTCTGTCCATGGAATTTCTCAGGCAAAAATACTGGTGTGGGTTGCCTTTCCCTTCTCCAGGGGATCTTCCCAACCCAGGGATGGAACCCAGGTCCCCTGCATTGCAGGCAGATTCTTACTTCCTGAGCCACCAGGGAAGCTTGTTTTCAGCATTGGAACTTCAGAGCTGCATCTACAGCCTGTCCTTTTGTACTGCTCCTTAAAACTGGAAACCAGGAATCCTATGTAAGTGAAGTGGGGATGCTGGAAACTATTTGGCAGTCTTGAAGAAGGAATGAGGAGGGTGGTGTGAGGGTTAGAAGTGCTGTTTATAGGAGACCAGAAAATCTATCCCCTGATGCATTCTCTTGAGGATATACTCATCTCATTAATGTAAAGGTCTGGAAGGTAGCCTCTTTTTGTATGTCTAAGAATTCATTTTATGTTTATAAAAGGTTATAAAAATAATCAAAAAACATTTGATTGCATGTGACCTGCAAAACCTAAAATATGTACTGCATGACTCTTTAATGACCTGTACATGAAGGCACTAAAGAATGTGTTGCATTCTTTTCTCTTTTTTAAAGGTATTTGATGTGGACCACTTTTTTAAGGCTTTATTGAATTTATTGAAATATTGTTTCTGTGGTTTATGTTCTAATATTTTTTGGGTTTTTTTTTTTTTTTTTTTTTTTTTTTGGCCACAAGGAATCTTAGCTCCCTAACCAGGGATCAAACCCACACACCTGCATTGAAAGGCAAAGTCTTAACCACTGGACCACCAACCAAGTTCCTGCATTCATGACGAAGTTCACTGATGATTATTCTCTATTGACTGAAGTTTATTGCTAGGTGATGTTGCTGTTGTTCAGTTGCCAAGTCATGTCTGACTCTTCACAATCCCATGGACTGCAGCACGCCAGGCTTCTGATGCTATTGCCCAAAACTGGGCTCCCTATTGTCAACTGGACAATCATTTTCCAGAACAGCAGAGGTATATGGGATCATTTACTTGCCAAAAATAAGGTGAATGTCACTGGTAAAATGTCCAGCAAGAGTGGCAACCTGGGTAGGGTGCTTCGACCCAGGGGAATCTGTTGAGACGGTGGTGATACCAGGAATGAGACAGACACCTCAGAAGAGGGTCTTGATTGACTTATTTAACCAGAAAACATCAGTGGCCTATAAGCAGGAAGCTGACAGCAGCATAGAGGGCAATGACAGTTGTCAGAACTCAGGTTCTAGAATGAAATCAATTTTCAAACTGAGTGCATTGAGGGGATGAAAAAGTAGCTCTTTTAAGGAAGTCCCCTCCAATTCTGCCACAAGCAGGCATGATAAACATTCTCCCCAAACCTTCCCAGAGTGGACTCTAGTTAGTTACCTAAATGCCCACTTCCTTGGCAAGAGAAACAACTAAGACTTTTGCAGAAGTTTTGGGTTTGGGACATGAGCCGAAACTGACTCTGGAAGCCTGCCGTGGTTTCCTGTCTCCAAGTGGGGCTTTTGTGGTGGTGAATGGTACTGTGCTCCAAATCTACCCAACAGTGGGTCCAGGGGACCTTCAGGCCAAATCTGTGGTTGTTTCTCTTGCCACATGTTTATTTAGAGTGCATAAAAAAAGTACCCAGTCTAATGATATACTAACCAGGAAGTTTGCTGAAAAATAATCTAATCCATGAACATAGGATGTTTTTCCAATTATTCAGGGTTTAAAAAAAAAAATTAAGCCAAATTTTAGAGTTTTCAGGTTGCAAATCTTGCATTTCTTTTGTTAAATTTACACCTAAATGTTTTATTTGTATAATACTATTGCATATGGAACAGTTTTCTTAATTTTACTTCTAAAATGCTCATTGGCAGTATATAGAAATACAATTGATGTTTGTATATAAATCTTGTGAGCTTCTTTTACTTGTTTATTAGTTCTGTTGTTTGGAATTTTGTTGTCTTTTATCATGTTCTGTTTTGTGTTTTGGCCTCACTAGAGTCTGTGGAATCTCAGTTCCATGACCACAGTTCTAAGCCCAGGTCCCCTTCAGTGAAAGCACAGAATTCTAACCACTGGACCACCAGGGAATCCCCTTGTTTCTTATTAATAGTTATAGAAGCTTTTTTTTTAAAATATAATTCCTGAGGATCTCCTATATAAGAGATAAAATAATGTTTAAGTAGAGATCGCTTTTGCATTCTCTTTTTGAGTCTGGATAACATGTGCTGCTTTTGCTTATCTAATTTCTCTGGAAGAAACTCCAGGACAAATTTCAATAGAAGTAGTAAGAGTAGGCATCCTTTTACTGCTCTGATCTTAGGAAGTAAACATCAAGTTTTTCACCATTTAGCATAATGTGCATATATTTTTTATATTAAGGACATGCCTTTCTATTCCCAGTTTGTTGCATATGTTTTTTTATCAGTAAAGTGTTTCATATTTTGTCAAACATTTTTCCTACATCTTTTGATATGATCCCATATTCTTACCCATTCTATCAATATTAATTCTATTAACTGATTTTCTGTTGTAAAACCAACCTTGCATTCTGGGATATATGCCAGTTGACAATAGCATATATTTTTCTTTTATGTTGTTGGATTTTATTTGCTAGTATTTCACTGAGGAATTTTATGTGTACCCTCACAAGGTACCTGTTTTGATATCTTCATCTGGCTTTGATACTGGGGTGATACCAGACTCATAGAATGTGTTGGAAGTGTTTTCTCCACTTTTTCTGTAGAAAAGCTGTAAGATCAGTATTAATTCTTGTTTACATGCTTGGTAGGATCTTCCTGTATAAAAGCATCAGGGACCAGAGATTTTTTTCAAGAGCTGTTTGAAAATTAATTTATTTGATGGTTATAGTCCAAAAACCGTTCAAGTTATCTATGGATCTTGGTTGAATTTTAGTAGTTTCTGTGTTCAGGAATTGTTCCATTTCTTCTAATTTTTTAAATATATATAAAATTTAAAGTTTTAAATACATTTTAAAAGTAGAGCTGTTCACAATATTTTCATTATCACCCTTTGATTGGCTGGCTACCTAGAATGATAGCCCTGTTTCATTCCCAATGTTGATGATTTGTATATTTTCTTTTAAAATTTGTTGTCAGTTTTGCTGACAGATTATAAGTTTTTATTAATTTTTTCAAAGAAACAACTTTTTGATTATTTATTTTTCTCTATGTCATTGACTTTTTGCATATCTTTATTATATTCTTTCTTCTTGCTTTTGGGCTCATCTTTATGTCTTTTGCTCTAGTTTCTCAGTATAGGAACTTTGATTATTGATTTCAAATCTTCTGTCTTTTTGAATGTATGTTTTTACTTCAACAGATTCACCCTCATCTCTGCTTAAGCTGCATTCCACATATTCTGATGTTGTATTTTTAGTTTCATTCCATTTCATGTTTTTTCAGTTCCTTTCAAACTTCCATTTTTTTACCCTTGAATTATTGAGAAGTGTGTTGTATAATTGCCAATGTTTAGAGATGTGCCTATTCTTTCTGTTATAGATTTCTAGTTTGGTTTCATTCTAGTCAAAGGAGATACCATACAATATCAATTATTTTAAGTTTGCTGAGACTTGTTTTATGATACAAGATATTTTCTCTTGCTGAATATCCCAATTGCACTTAAAAGTAATGTGTATTCTGCCTTTGTTCACTGAAGGGCTTTACTTATGTCAGATGATCTCATTTGCTGATGCTGTTCATATCTTCTACATTTTCACAGATTTTCTTCTATGTAATAATTATAAAAGTTGCTGACAAGAGAGCACGGAAGTGCTTCGTTAGAGTTGCAGGTTTGTCTATTTCTCCTTTCAGCTGTATCTGTTTTGATCCATGCATTTTTAGGCTCAATTGTTTGGCATGTATACATTTAGTACCACAGATGTTCCTCGTGGATTAAAGTCTATTTTAACTATACTAATATTAGTGACTTCTGCTTTTTACAAAAATGAGATGTATGAAATATATCATTATATTAGTTTCAGGTGTACATCAAATGATTTGATACTTGTATGTATTACAAAACTATCACTACAGTAAGTCTAGTTAATATACATCATTATACATGCATTCATGTGTGTAAAGTCACTTCAGTCATGTCTGACTCTTTGGAACCTCATGGACTGTAGCCCACCAAGCTTCTCTGTCCATGGGATTCTCCAGACAAGAATACTAGAGTGGGTTGCCATGCCATCTTCCAGGGGATCTTCCTGACCCAGGAATCAAACCCGTGTCTCTTATACCTCCTGCATCGGTAGGCTGGTTCTTTACCACCAGCGCTACCTGGGAAGCCCTCATCACACACAGTAATGCTTTTTTCTTATAATGAGAACTTTTAGCATCTGCTCCCTTAGCAGCTTTAAAGTATACAATATAGTACTGCTAACATTAGTCACCATATTGTACATCACACCCTAAGACTTACTTAGATTGTTACTGGAAGTTGGTGCCTTTGGACCATCCCCCACCTCCTACCTTTGGCAACCACCAAACTGTTCTCTGTATTTATGAGTTTGTTTTGTTTTGTTTTTTAGACTCCACGTATAAGTGAGATGATATTGATACAAAATTTGTCTCTAACTAACTTACTTCTTTTAGAATGGATTCCTCAAGGTCCATCCATCATGACGAATGGAAAGATTTTCTACTTTTGAATGACTGAATTAGATAGATTGGTAGATAGATGGGTAGGAAGGTAAATAGGTAGCTGGATAGATTGGAAGATAGATAAGTAAGTAGACAGGTTCAGTTCAGTTCAGTTCAATCTCTCAGTCATGTCCGACTCTTTGCGACCCCATGAACCACAGCACTCCAGGCCTCCCTGTCCATCACCAACTCCCGGAGTCCACCCAAACCCATGCCCATTGAGTTGGTGATGCAATCCAACCATCTCATCCTCTGTTGTCCACTTCTCCTCCTGCCACCAATCTTTCCCAGCATCAGGGTCTTTTCAAATTAGTCAGCTCTTCACATCAGGTGGCCAAAGTATTGGAGTTTCAGCTTCAGCATCAGTCCTTCCAATGAACACCCAGGACTGATCTCCTTTAGGATGAACTGGTTTGATCTCCTTGCAGTCCAAGGGACTCTCAAGAGTCTTCTCCAACAGCACAGTTCAGAAGTATCAATTCTTCAGCACTCAACTTTCTTTTTATTCGAATTCTCACATCCATACATGAAACCTGGAAAAACCATAGCCTTGACTAGATGGACCTTTGTCGGTAGGTAGATAGAATGATAGTGTGAGAGAATGGTAGAATAATAGATAGGCAGGTAGATAAGGAAAATGTGTTATTGATATATTCTATATGTGTAATATCACACTATCCTTATCAATTTATCCATTAAAGGACACTGAGATTAAATGTCTTGGCTACTGTAAGTAGTGCATCAGTGGACACAGACATGCATTTATCTTTTCAGGTTAGTCTTTATATTTCCTTTGGAGAAATACTCAGAAGTGGAATTGCTGGGTAATATGGTAGCTTTTATTTTTTATTTTTATAGGAATGTCCATACTATTTTCCATAGAGACTGCACCACTTTATATTTATACCAGCAATGCAAAAGGTTTCACTTTCTCTACATCTTTGCAAACACTTGTTATTTGTTGTCTTTTTGATAACAACCATTCTAATAGGTGTGAGGTGCTAACTCATTGTGGTTTTATTTGCATTTCCCTGATGATTAATGATGTTGAGCAACTTTTCATGCACGTGCTGATCATTTGTATGTTTTCTTTGGAGAAATGTCTGTTCAGAGCCTTTGTCCATTTTTCAATCAGATTGTTTGATGTTTTTCTATTGAGATATATAAGCTTTTTATGTATTTTAGGTATTAACCCCTATCAGTTATATGATTTAAAAATAGCTTCTCCCATTCTGTAGGTTACATTTTCATTTTGTTTATGGTTTCCTTTGCTTTGAAGATACTTTCTAGTTTGATGTGGTCCCTTTTGTTTTTTATTTGTTGCTTTTGTTTTTGGTATCAAATTAAAAAAAAATATTGCCAAGACTGATGTCAAGGAATTTACTGCCTATATTTTCTTCTATGAGTTTTATGATTTCAAGTCTTACATGTTATTGTTCAGTCACTCAGTTGCATCCAACTCTTTGCAACCCCATGGTCTGCAGCACACCAGGCTTCCCTGTCCTTCACCATCTCCCAGAGTTTGCTCTAACTATGTTCATTGGGTCAGTGATGCCATTCAAACATCTCATCCTCTGTCCTCCTCTCCTCCT